>NC_064755.1:4848414-5140914 GCF_011397635.1 Epinephelus fuscoguttatus
TGCTAGCTCTGTACACACTAAAATGACTGATTATTTGAATGGAGTCTGTTGAGTTTGGCAATGGTAATGTAGTCATGAGCCTTTCAGCAGCAAAAACAAGTACTTTTAGTGGACGTAAATTGACATTGCAAACACTCCCGGAGTGGTTACATTGCAGCCTGTACTGGCCCATTTTCAAAAATTGTTTTTCCACATCAGTCACTTAAGTTCCGTTTCCACCAAACAGTTTGGTACGGTTCAGTTCAGTACACAATTTTTCTGTTTCCGCTGTGAAAAGTTGTGGAGGTACCAATGGAATCGTTCCTAACCATCCCACTTTTGGTCCCCCCTCTGTTGGGGTACCTAGCACACAGATCTGGTACTACAAGGTGGAGCTGTGAACACTGCAGTCTGTTGATTGGTCAATGGCAGATGGTCACTCTGTTCAGGGCTGAGTTGTGGCTGGTTTTGAGGCTTATGTAACCACTGTTCATATCGTGGGAAGTCTTACATATATCAGTAAACTGTAAATGAAAGTATTTTTGCTGCCTCTTGGAGGAGCTGAGACATTAATCCATCAGCTCACCTTAAATTTCAGTATGACCACTTTGACCATTCCATTAGTTTTTATTGTCTCTTCTGGATGACATACACTTTTAGTAATGAATGGGTCTTCAAGCATTTAAAAATGCATATAAATTTTGACTGGATTATATGAACTGTATATATTCTAATCCTCACTTGGAGAAAAAAAAAGTATCATCGAGCATCGTTCCTGTGGGCTATGGCAACACTAGGTGCAGACTTCTATTGGTGTCACCTGTGACACGCTAAATGGACCCAGGGTTTAGGTACCATGTCTGAAGGGTTACTTTTGGCTCCAAAGGTACCATACTTGAAGTGTTTGGTGAAAATGGGGCTTTTTCATAATTGTTAAACATTTACCCTTTAGTGCAAGTTACAGCTTATTTTTTTTCCACATTGAAGGGAACTCAGGCCAATTTCACTCAAGCGTTTTTATTGCCATGATAAAAGTAACAATAAAAGTAATAGCTTACATTTTTAAAGCGCCTTTGATTGGACCTAAGAATGCTACATATATGGAGGCTGACAAAAAACAAACACTCTTGAAGAAATGAATGCTGATATGATCACGCATATACATACATGTAGTCCTTGTCTGAATGCGGGAAGGGGCAGAGATGGTGTTTAGACTCTCTTGTCCTCCATCAAAGCTGAGATTAACTGAAACAGCAAGAGAGGAATTTGCGTGTATTGTGTATTCACTCGCAGTCAGTGACTGAAATGATGATGGATGAATATAGACAGCTAGTCCCACCATGCCCCTTGTTAACACTAGTGTAGCTGCAGCAGAAGTCAGAGTTCATTGAGGGTGCAAAATTAATTTACTCTCAGAGTGCTTCACTCTCATTTGAAATAAGGCTCTCACCAAATGACTGAGGCGGGTAAGAGACGTCCAGGCCGTCCTTCATTCTCAGCATGCATACACCATACTGAAGGTCAAAGGCATCACTGAAACACATGTTCGACAACTTTGTTCCAAAGACATGATTGTCAATGCTTATGACAATGGCACAACAATGTATGCGCGCGCGCACACACACACACACACGCACACACAATGCGGTTTCCTGTACTCACTGCAGTATTCCTATGTAGTTGTGTGCAGCCTGAGGTGTGTCAGTGTGGTAGTCTTTCTTGAAACCATCAGCAGAACATTTGGCTTAATACGACCCAAACCTGCCCCCTGGTGGACAGTCAACAACATGGGAAGAAGAAGAGATAGATCAGGACTCTTGTCACAGTTATCCCTCTTCCACCAACTTTAGCTCTGGTTCTTCAAGTGGTTCTGTTCATGATTCCTGGAACCTTGGTGCTACCTCGTGAACCAGTTTGCGTTTCCACCAGTTTTGAGCCGTACCATTTACACTGAGGATGTGTCAACAGAGGGCATTGCACAATGCACAGCGGAAGTAAACAATTTTTGAACCTTTGTTCTGTTAATAAAGATATCCAAAAAACAAGCATGGGACAGCTATTAATGAGACCATTGCATGGTCTTTGAGGATTTCCCATTTGAGCTCTCCACTGTTGCCTTCTCCATCTTCTCCTTCCAGTCTGTAGAATGTGACACACCAGCTGACATTGTCATGGTTCGCATTTCAGGTCAGGGAAAACCTGCTTCTTTTCGATTCCAGCTAGGAACCAACTTTTGCGGGTTCTTCTGCACAAATTTATTTTTGGTCGTAATGCTCTGAACAGTTCACAATAAGGTGCTGAACAGGAACGGAAATGGTTCCATGTTGGTGGAAAAGGGGCAAAAGCGTGTCCACCTTCCTCAGGTTCTCTTCAAGGCATCTAACACTGACAATGCTGGATAACCTATCTCACATAGCTGATTACCAACTGCTTTGTTAAGTCTGGCTTTAATCCATTTGGGAACTTGCCCACATGAGGCACGTCATTGCCACATGTTAAGCAGCTGGAATAGGAATGTTGTCGACATGGAATTTTGTTTTTGTTTTTTTATTTTTAAAATCTACTATAATGAGTAATAACATATGATTAACCTTTTTATGGTCATACTTGGTTAATGTAATAATTCAGATTGTGGAAATACCAAGCGGCAACCTCTGGGGCTGAAAAATTAAGCCAATGCAAGGTACCAAAAACTGTAGTTCCTCTGACAGCCGCTTCAGGATGGCTCCAAGAGTGAGTCATTCCCCACTGACCCCCCCATCTTAAAATACCCAACTGTACAACAGAAAAAAACATGTTTGCAGCCTGGTACAAAAAAACATTTACCATAACAACTGAACTCAGCATGAACTCAAGCTAGGCAGAGTTAGCATGAGTTCAGAGTTCATTTGATGGAGACGGTTCATTAGAATCAAAGAGCAGAGGTATAATTCTGACCTGAAGCAACATGTTCACTCCTGGGCGTAGCTCTGTAGCCACTACACCACTGTAGAATGACTTGACTTTCCGTCGGTTCAACCAGGTAACATGACTGTTGCTGCTCACCTTTTCCACTACTGATGGGGAAGGACCAGCCTTACAGATAGAGGATGGAATGGATCATGATTTCAGTGACAGCTCAAACATTAATATTTCCAAATTTGAATTTGAAAGTTTATTCTTGTGTTTTTACTAAATCAAAAATGAAATCTTTATCGGGTGGTGTGTATGTCTGTGAATGTTGGGTTGTACTCACAGTGACTACATTGCCACACATCATGAGACTGAGATTCTTTGTGAAACAGGCTGCGAGATCCACCAGAGCTGGACGACTGCTTGGAGGACCTGTTAGCACCAAACACTGGGGTCTGAAAGGTGAGTACATCAGAGTTGGATGCTGAAGTTTAGTGCAGAGCCCCTGCAGACACATGAACCCCCTTGTTCTTCAATAAATGGCACTGTCTCTATGAGCCATTCATTGTTTTTACTGGTGACATAAATGAGACTGATGAGGTCTTGGACAGGATTTTGACCAGGGGTGTAGCACCAAACTCTAGGCCCTGTGCATAATAATCTCATTAAAACCTGCTACTTCCGTCAATGAAATATTACCAAAATCAAATCAGCTGTGTCTTTTCCTGACCTAGAACAGCTTATTCACGCTGTTGTAATCTCATACCTTGACTACTGGAATGCACTTTTTATATGCCTCAGTAAATCTTCAGTTGCTTGGCTTCAAAAAGTGCATAATGCTGCAGCTCGTACTATAAATGGGACAATCTTAGGTCACATATCACCCCAATTCTCGCCTCCCTCCATTGGTTGCCAGTTAACTTCACAGTTGATTTCGAGATTCTTTTAATAACTTTAAAGCTCAACATGGTTTAGCCCCCAGTTATATAGCTGAGCTTCTGGCTACCTATGCTCCAAGTCATGACCTGAGATCCTCAAGCCTACCCTCACTAGTCAGCCCCAGATCAAGATTGGTAACTAAAGCTTTGTAATTTTCTGCCTGATGAGCTTAGGCTGACTTGCACATCACCTGTTTTTAAATCATTGCTTTAAACAGAAGAAGCTTTCCCTTTTAATGCCTGATTTGTACTTTTGTGATTTGTAATTTTTTTGTGTTTTATTTCCTTTTGTTCTGTTTTTGCCTCTGTACACACTATTTTTTTAGCTATTAACATTTTTGTTGTATTGTTAGTGTTGTCTTATTTTCATGCACTTTGTGAAGCACTTTGTATCCTTGTTTAAATAAGTGCTTTACATGTTATTATTATTATTATTATTATAGTCTCTTCTGTTTTTGATTAATCTCTCTCTCGCACACCTTTTGAATTTTTTTTTGTACAAATTTAGTTTGGTTTCCTTCCCTTTCCTTTCTTTTCTACTTTTGGAACCCTGATGTTTAGGGAAACCATTTTGTGCTTTAAGGAGGGTAAGGGGCCGATATTAATGTCTTAAGACTTTTCTGCCTGAATCTGAGGTGGATCTGGCCAACTTGCTAGGAGGAGTACACTAAAATATAAAACATATCGTTTCCTGTCAGTAGGCAGCGCTATAACTATCACTTAACAGTGGCATGTAGATATGTTCAGGCCATGGCTCTTATCAAACGTGAGGTTTGATGGAGTTTTGACCATGTGCAGTTGAGTTACAAACCACTTCCTGTTTCATGGCGAAACATGGAAATTTGATGTTTTACCATGACAAAGAGTCAAAAGCATCACAAATTAACATTGCCAAGGTCTTTGGATGATAGTGCCTTAATTTGAAAAAAAAAAAAAAAAAAAAAAAAAGGTTTACAAAAAGCCATAAAAATGGAAAGTAAATTCAGAATGGCTGATTTCCTGTTGAGTTTAGGGTATAGAGTTGCTCCAGGGATGATATTTTTCTGTAGGCCATTGTAGAAGTTAGTGTCGCTCTGGTTCTCTCATCAAAAAGCCTAAGGGATTTTTCCATTGGATTTAGGATTATTGCAGAAAATAAGATCTGTGGTAAACTAATATTTATGGTACTTACATGTTTTGTTCAGCAAGATAATGTTCATAAATAAACACCTCTTTTATGATTTCTTGAAGCCCCAGTACAATTGCCAGAAGTAAAAAGCTAAAATGAGCCTATAAATGAGCTACACTACAGTCACATTATTTTACATCCCTACCACAACAATGCTGAAAAGCTGTGTTTGGAATGAAAACATTTTTTTAAGATACATAAAAGCTTCAGAACTAACTACAGACCTTGTTTCAGGCATTTCACCAAAAATCCATACAAAAAACCTATTGATTTGAGACGAGTGAAATGGGAGTGCAAAAATGCTAACTTATCTTGGGTTTTAGGACTCATTGCTGGGACAGTCTATGGCTCCCAGAGACTTTTTTTAAAGTGTGGGGATGTTACATGTCATATGTCCAAATAATAATAATAATACACATGGCAATTTCAACAGGGTCCTTGCAACTGTCTGTGCTTGGGCCCTAAGTAATGAGCTTTTAAGGCGCTGTTAGATAGATTTTGTTACCTTTGAACGGAGCCAGGCTAACTGTCTTTATGCTAAGCTTAGCAAACTGTCTCCTGTATGTAGCTTCATGTAACTGATATGGGTAAGGGATAACAGATATGAGTATTGATCTTCTCACCTAACTCTCAACCACAAAACAAGTACTTTTCCAAAAAAGTTTACCTTTAGGAGTGAGAACACAAACACAAACTGCAGGAAATTATCCTTAAAAAGCAAAGTTTGATGAGGACAATGAAATGGATTTTGTTGCTGGACAGCCAGCAGTTCCTTATACATGGAAGACCTACTACAGCAAGCAACACTCTGGACCCAAGCTATTCTTCATTGTAAGAACTCCAGGTACTGGCACACTTGACAAGAACTGTTCTTAAGTTGAGCTACTATGCTTATCCAAAGTTCCACAATCATATCAAACTACAGGTGTGTGATTGTGTTACTGACCTGTAATTCTTGATATGGTCCTCCACATGGTTGAGGCCTACACACTGGTTCAGAGCGATGTTGTAGGAGCTTGCCTGGACTGACGAGCCCCAGTTAACATCTAAGCACAGAGTAGAAGATGGCAGCTGTCTAGTGTGTGACATCACACAGTCAGTTTGTATGTGTGTGTGTGTGTGTTTACCAGGCTTCTTGTAGAGTGTGTATCCCAAAAGGAAGAAGACGATGCCAAACACAATGAGGGCTGCCCACCAATTCAGCAGGAACATGATAACCGCACAACACAAAAAGCCCAGCAACGACAACCACTTACTGTAGAACCTGAAGGATGGACGCCAACCTGTAGATATACACACATACACATGCATACACCTTACACAAATGTCGCTATCAACCAGAAATTCAGCTTCCTCAAAACAATTCCACATCTGCTATGCTTCATTGCTAAGTCTTGTAAGAAATAAGGTTGTTTGTGAGTTTTCTACCTGGTGAGTTGGTGATGGAGGCATGGAAGCAGCTGAAGTTGATCAGGCAGTAGGAGCAGAGGAAGAAATTGGAGATGATGGGAGCGATGGTGTTCAGCTCGGCTGGTAAAGAGAAAAGACAAAGGGAAGAAAATAGAATTTCAGAGAACTATGATTCACATTGTTTTTCAAAGTTATAATTTTTACAGGGCAGGTCCATATTTTGAGGTTGTGTATCATTCTGCAGCATCCTAGAAGTGTTCCCTTGGTATTCAAATCAGAAAATGTAAAATTTACTCAAAGTACATGTGTTACTATTGGATGCAATTTCAATATGGTACAACTGGAACCAAAAGTAAAACTACATGAGTCACCCACCATACATATAAGTCAGTTAACAATCAACCCTTTTGCTCCTTGGTCCGGAAGCCTGAAGAAAACGCTAAGTTAGTGTTTAGCTAGCTGTGAAGTGTTCGGTTAAAAGAGAAGCAGTTAAGGTTTGGGATAGGATAAGGGTAAGGGTTACATATGGTTACTTATAAAGTGAATGATGTCTTCATGTATATTGACAGAAAAAGTGAATTATCGTTATGTTTGGCATCATGTTGTCCACAACAACATTGCGTTGTGACACAGATCAAATAACCATCTTGTTGGTGGGTTTTTCTGTTCGCTGGGAGGTGTTTTGTAGGCTCCTAGCAGAATGTGGCTGCAGCTGTACATGTCTCACTGTATGGGCCCAGTGATGTGGAAGACATGGGTAATTTTGTACCCACAAAGTAAATTTTTTTTTGGCTTCATAAACCACTGAGCAACTTCCATATGGGGCCCCACCTCCAACACTGTATCAAGTTTTTTTCTTTTTACACATTCATGAATATTATCTGATTGATGATGTTAATGCAAACCCAACATTTCCTACTGCTGCTGCTTCAAAATAAAAATGTCTTACCGGTGAAACAGCAGGGCTTTTATTATGAAGCTGTCACTGGAAACACACTGTATTTGTCAGTGAGGTTAGTGCTTACAGTGATCGTTCGTCAAAAATGCAACTACAAAACAAGCCATGGTGCTTTTGGGCATTTACTTTGTCAGCTGATCATTTCGTTATTTTGCAGGGTAGATGAAGCAACAACAGTGAGCTGTTAGATGAAGAGTTGATTAAGAGTTGCACACCTTCATCTCATCAGCATACATGAGACAGCTGTTAATACTGTCTTGCAGCTACTTTTCCCATTTTATAAGACTCTAATCATTTATTTGGGAGGGTTGATGAGTTATAAAACTCACCCTCCAGCACATATTCTCATTAAGAAGTTTCAGGACATTCCTGTTTCCATTCAGACTATAATTGCTATAATCCCTCCTGGTCATCTATAGGGGTCAGAGGTTCTCTTCAAAGCCTCACCAATGAGAATGAAGCAGGCAGCGATGATGTACGCTAGCAGGTAGCCTCTGAGTGGTTCTTCATTCTTGCCGTAACTTTTGCCAAAGAAGCCGATTAGAGGGTAGAGTTTGTCCTTACACAGACACTACCAGAAAAAACATCAGATATCTTTGTTACAGCAGAGAAAATAAGGCTGCACTGAGGTGTATATTCACAAAATACGGCACATCTTGTGTGTATATGTGTGTGTGTGTGTACCTGGAAGACTTTGGGAGCAGACACCAGGCAGGCCAAAGCAGAGGACAACGTCGCTCCAAATATACCAGCAGTGATGAGAGGGGCGAAGGCCGACACCATGCTCATTGCCTGCAGACACAAATGTGATGTTAAACACATTGGCTTTCTCACCTGAGGGGGAAACTGTCTGTTTACAGGATGACCTACTGTAACTGTAAGTGATTATTACAGAGGGAGACTCAATCAGTTATGCGGAATGACATTTTTGTTGGCTTATTGCTGTCACTGTTTTCACTGTGTATTTTCTGCCACTTGTAATAAAAGAAAAGCTGTTTTCAGTGATTTAGACTGAAAACAATGTAGGTAATTTTACATAAATACCAGGCACCCGTAATAATTCTATTTACGAAAACTAACGTGAAAACTTTTCTTCAACATCCCTTTTTCCAAGATGAAAACAAGATGACGAGCTGATGATATTGATATTGAAAGTCGAGAACAGTCGTGCTTGTAATTGCCATCAAATGCCACATGAGCGACAGACTAGCAAACTCCAGTAAATATTCTGCACCAGGATGTTTGGCCAGACAGAAAAAACACCCACAGCGGAGCAGCGTCAGCCGCTGGCGTAAGTTGTGAGTCGTAATTCAGTAAAATCAGTTGTGTATGTCTGACTGTGGATGGTGGAGCTGTAGAATGGATTTGTGGACTTAATTGCAGCTGTGTCTGTTAGCGGTTAGCTCCGCTTCTTAGCCACTGTACTGCAGTGGCGCAAGCAGCCACCGGCTGCCAAACTTCATATCTGTTGATCCCCGCAGGCCTCCACCCTGTCCTCACTGTCTTGGGAATGTTTGGCTATAAAACATAATGGTTAAAAATTGAATGAAACATTTTGAATTTTCATCGACTGAAACTATGAAGGACAAAAATGAATAAATGAGACTAAAACTAATCAGCATTTTCGTCTTAAGACTAAGACTAAATCTACAATAGCTGTCAAAATTAACACTGCCGGGCAAGAGCACAGATCAAGCTCAAGCACCTGCCCTTTTGCCCTGTGTCTAGATGGGTGCCCATTCTGCAAAACATACATTTTCAAAATTTCCCTCCACCTCTCTGGCAGATTTGGTTCACCAAATGCCTGGTGTGAATGAAGACAAATGCCAAATTGCTTTCCCATTTCTGCATGTCTTTTCAAACCAAAACTCAATTTGACATAATGTTCACGTCTCCCACATCATGTCTCATGTATCTCTGGTAATTAATTCAAATGAAAATAAGTTTGGGGCTGTGGTGTGTAAAGAGCGCAGAGGAGGAGAGGAGGAGAGGAGGAGAGGAGTAGAGGCGGAGCGCGATGCTGCAAGTGAATTTGCACGTGACTATTTCAAAGAGAAAGGAGAGGAAGAAAATGATTAGAGGATGAGAACAAATTGAGGAGAGGAGAGGAGAGGAGAGGAGAACGCACTTAGCCTGACTGTTGCAACTAATCACAGGCCTACTTTGTAGTTTGGAGGGTGGATTGGTTGGATTATTATTTTATTTAACCAGAGATCAGCGTTTGCACCAACACTTCTCGTGTGGGGGAAAAAAAAAAATGGGGAAGACATGCCCTGTGTTCCATTTGAGCACCTGCCCTGCAAAATGTCTGAGCATGGCACTTATAAATACAGTATGATTTTACATTGAGAAACAAAGAGCATACATTTCATTCATTTTTGTGTCTTGTGAGTGAGCTTGCACTGACCTGATAGTAGTTACTGATGCCATAGGTGCATGAGCTACTGTTGATACACTCTGTGAAGTCCCATCCATATCGACAAGCTAAACCAACACAATCCTCAACAGAAGAGGACGGTAACAGGGTGTCGTTTAACAAACCAGATGCATCCCGCACCACACAGGATCCTTGGAACAAACACACACACACGGACACAAGCATGCATGAATAATTACATACTGAACAAAGTTATTTCATGTATTTTGTCTCTAACTATTATTTACTATGACCCTAATGGAACATTGGGAAAGAAAAAATAGATGGCTGGAAAAAAGACAGAAATAAGGTTCACTATTAATCTCAATTTCCCCAGTGTTTGGAATTTGGTAAATGCCTGCAAGCATTTCAAAAGCGCCAAGCACTGTCAGATGTTTAATAAACATGTGGTGTTGCACATATGACTGGGTCTGTAATGTAATGGCTAAGGCAATATCCTTTCATGCTGACATCCAGCCAATGAGGGTAATAGAAAAATGGGCCATATATGGGATTGTTCATGGGTTATATATTGGTCCCATGCCAATTGCCCACATGTGTGGGTCTACCCAAGTGGGCCCCAGATAAGATGGCCATTTTGGGCCCATACCCTCTTGGTATCTAGGTAGCCCTAGCATAACCATGTGGGGCCCACATGGGTGAAGTCACTGATGTGGGCAATTGGCATGGGTTCATATGGAATCCATGGACAATCCCATATAGAGCCCATTTTTCAACCCATTTACTACCCACATGGGCCCCACATACAAATGCTGACTGGGCAGTTGCTGGTATAAGGCTCAGCTATGACAATGTGACAGAGTGATTATTGATTATCATTTAATCGAGGCATAAATCTATTATGTACTAATGATCAATTTATATCATAACAAACAGACAGTATTGAAGTTTGAATTTTAAGTACTGTTGTTCAATAAATTCTGAACGAAAAACCTTCAGTTTGTTCAAAAGACAATTCTTTAAATTTACAATAATTTTGGAAAAACAACTTAATTTTTCAGTTGTTGAGAATGCTGTTACCTTGTAATCAAAATCTTATTGTATAATGAATGAATGTGCAAAACTCTGTCTGTAATTGGGAATTATAACCACAGATATCCAGCAGGGGGCTCTCTCTCCCCAGTAATAGAACAGTGTTGTGTGATTTTGAAATCACTTTGCTGATATGATCAACTTAGTGGCTCACTGGCTCTTGTATTGTAAAATAAATGTAACAGTTAGTCTGTAGAGTATTTATAACATTTCAACAGTTTATTAGTTGAGATTCAACAATTTAATCTATGCTGCATAGGCTAAGTAGGTGGTTCACATCAAAATAAAGTATTTAGAGAATATGAAGGTATGTTCATGAATTGTCAGGTTTACTCTATAGATAATCTGTTAAAACTCTATAGAATAAAGTAAAACAGTTGAATTGTTGAAGCTCAACTAACGTGCTGTTAAAATATTAAAGACTCTTAAATGGGATCAAGTACAACATTTTACTTACCGACCTATATCACTGACAATACAAGTTATATATTTAGGCTACATGATAAATAAATGCCTAACATGCCTGCCTAAAAATTGTTTGAGTGCCCACTCTCTCCATGGGCCCCCTCACGCCATGGGCCCAGTGCAACCGCCCTGCCTGCACTGTCTATATTTATGCCGCGGTCCTAATATATAAATAGTAATGTCACATTACTGCTGACATTAGAGTGCAATGTATAGGGTCAGTTGCTTTTTTCACACACTGTGTGTCAGAAGCTAGTTCGCCATTTCCACAAGTTCTTTTAGTCTAATAAATACATGAATAAACATCTCTGTTAAATGCCACAATCATACAAACACAAGCTAAATAGCCTTCACTAATGTACCTTTCAGTCTTTTTGGCCAAATCGAACCAACGACTGCTCACTGCTGTGGATGTGTGCTTTGTGCTAACATTGGTTGCTATCAGCTGCTAAACAAGAGGCTATGGCCCCACAGCAGCTCTCTTTCCCTGGTTTGGGGTGTGTGTACTGATGAGAGTCTGTCACTGCACAGCAGCTCATTGTTCATGGTGGGGTCATGTATGTTA
The DNA here is from genome assembly GCF_011397635.1 of Epinephelus fuscoguttatus. Taxonomy (NCBI): domain Eukaryota; kingdom Metazoa; phylum Chordata; class Actinopteri; order Perciformes; family Serranidae; genus Epinephelus; species Epinephelus fuscoguttatus. The sequence continues at coordinate 4,860,259 of NC_064755.1, forward strand.
CTGTGCTACTGAGTTAGCTGCTATTTGAATAGTGTAAAATTGCAACCTGCTAATCGTATTTAATTCTGCAAGGTGATTTTAAGTGCATGCTGTTTTATACACTGGCTGAAATAGACATAGTGCTAAGGTAAAACTTCAAAGTGAAAATATAAGGTAGCCATAAGAGCAAAAGAACATCACCTGGGCGATTTGAAGCCCATACTACTGTATGGGTAAAAGCCTTTGGCAGGCAGTTGGGCACAGTACAGTACAGTATACAGTACCTATGGTTGCAGTGATGATGAGGTAGGATATGGTGGTCCAGAATATTGCTGACAGGGTTCCCCTGGGGATAGCCACTGCTGGATTCTGGGAAGGAGAGCACAAAAGACACAAGCATAAGGCTTTTCAAAGTACAGTTATATTTATTAAGATTAGTGTGAACATGCAAGACCTGCATGGTATGTAAGGCATGCAGGCAGGTTTATATACCACTGACAACAAAGCATGATGTTTCCTAAATCAGGATTTTGCACGAAAAGAATTAGGCTGAGAGAAGGAAACAAACCATCAAACCTTCAGATCTCCAGAGATGTTAGCTCCTGCCAGGATACCCGTGGCAGAGGGGAAGAAAATGGAGAACATTCCAAAGAAGCTGCCCTCTGGTCCCCGCCAGCTGGGCACAAAATTGGCAGCAAAGATATCCGCTGTTGAAGGTGAAATAGTCAGTTTACGGGAGCACTCTGTCAGGGAGAGGCTCCACGATTGGTCATACTTGATTTGTGTAAAAACCAGCAAACACATATAAGATCCCACTATACTGAAACAGGAAATTTTGCATAGACATTCAAGAATATGATATTCTGAGCAAGGACTGAACAGGAACCTTTGTAGCTAAAGAAACCCTTGGCTTGTTTCTGTGGGGTAGCTGGGATGATCGTTCCAACAATGTAACTGGCAAATGACACCATGATGACCAGGAAGAACAGAACCTGGGCCTGTGGAAGGCACAATATAGGGTTACAAACAACACAATGAACATTCTGATGTGTCTGTTGCTTCCAGTTTTTATGCTAACTTGAAGGTCCAGTGTGTAGGTTTTAGTGGGATCTAGTAGTGAGGTTGCAGACTGATAACCAACTGAAATGCCTCCCATGAGCCAAGCATGTCAGAGAACTATGGTGGCAAATGCAAAAACATGAATGGGCCTATCTAGAGCCAGTGTTTGGTTTGTCTGTTGTGAGCTGTAGGAACATAGAGTGCTCAAGGAATGAGTCCTAAAGCCCGGAAATTAATTAGCATTTTTGCACTCCAAGTTACCTCATTTTGAGGCCAGTGGTTTTTTTGAATGGGTTTTTGGTTAGATGCCTGATATAAGGTCTGTGGTTCACACAAGCTTAAGAGACTGTCACATTTTGTTGTACAACATAAAACACATCAGTAAATACCCCACTACAGAACATCATCACGCCGCCACAGCACCCAGGATACCTTGCACTACATATCTCGACATGGAAAGTCCATGACCAAACATTAATATGTGACTAGGAATGTGAATGTGTTGCCTAAACCACAATAACCTAACTTGCCGAAACCTAAAAACGCCCAACCATATTGCTTTTCCTAAACATAACCAGAGTAACTTTACTTGCCGAAACCCAACCTTCGTTACTTTGTGTTAATGACGTAACTTTATGTTGAGGACAAAACATCATTTGTGGGGCACTAATTCGTAGGATATCCAACTGTTGTATGTGCATTTATGGAAGATATTAAATGAACTGTTGTATGAGAATACATTGAGATACCCCTAAATCCTGCACACTGGACCTTTAAGCTAATTGAATGCGCTCTCTAGCTTTAAATCATAGGTAGAGAAATGAAAGCAGTATCTATCTTCTTATGTAACTCTCAGCTCTTTGGATTTTCCAAAAATAATCATGTAACTTCTACAGTGATAAAACATCCAGCACATCAGATCTTTTTCCTTTTTTTTTCTTCTTTAGATTCCAACCACTTGTTATTAACCATGGTGGCAGTTTGCAATAAATGAGCAACGTTCTCATATATTTCATAAGCTAACCTTTGACTCCCATGCCATGCCAGCCATTGAGATACCTAGTAGACATGTAACAGTGATTATGCCAATGATGCGGATGTCATTGGTTCGGTCCACCATGACAGCTCCATTTTCCTGGAGAGGAAAGTTCAGAGAAATTTAAGGTCTGTTAAAACAGAATGAAAAACTGTGTCCACAGTATTACTATAAAAGCTGCTCCTCGTACATATCAACACTCTGTGTCTTACTTACGGACATGAGGTCTGTAACAGTCTCAGCAAAGCCCACAGTATGCATGGCGACAGCTACAGCATTGGCAAAAGCAAAGATCAGACCAATGGACCCACCCAGCTCTGGACCAAGGCTGCGACTGATCAGGAAGTAGGTCCCACCTGAAGACAAGAGGGGGAGGGGAAGCAGTGAAAACAATGCATTGTGGGAAATGTGTACATCATGGTAGGTATCACTGGCAATTAAATGTAACAATGTCAGATACAGTCCATATGTTTTTCTGATGTTAGTCCTTTTGTTCACAGTAATAATATTATTAAGTACGGTAGGTTGTTGCATGTTTCACTGAGCAAACAGACCTGATTTGACCTTGCCGTTGGTAGCAATGGCTGAGGTCGAGAGTCCAGTGATCCCGGTTATACAAGAGGACAGCAGGATAATCACCCAAGTCAGACCTGACATATAGACACACACACACATACACACACACACACACACACACGCACACACACACACACACACACACACACACACACACACACACACACACACACACACACACACACCGAAATTAATGACAGCGGGGCCAGACTGAAGCTCTCATAGACTGCAATATCTGAGAAGATACAAATGATCAAGCATCTTTAACACATTTGGTTGAACATACCTATACCAGCTTGTGCAGTGATCCAAGGCAACCTCAAGTACAAGATCACTCCCCAGATGTTTAACATGCAACGGATCTACAAAGAGACAGAAATGACCAAAGACACAAGATCTGGTCAAGCTCTGGTTAAACCCAGCCAAGATTTGAAGTTCAACACCAACATCATCATTGTACTATAGAGTCTCTGACCAAACTACATGGTTCTACAGCCTGAGTTCTAACACACCATGATTACTGCAGAGTAAATGACTGATATTGTGCTTTTTATTACAAATTGGTCAGTTTCCCACAATAGCAGTTTCTCACATTCAATAAAACAAAGTGCAATTTTCTTCTGCTACCTCACAACAACTGTCTCGGATCAAAATACATGCTTGATCTACTGGTTCCCTACGAAGCATCCAGACCCCTTAGGTCATCTGGAACTGGTTTGTTGTGTGTTCCAAGAACAAGAACCAAGCAAGGTGAGGCAGCATTCAGTTATTATGCTCCTCACCTGTGGAACAAACATCCTGTAGATCTGAGGTTTGCTCAAACTGCCAGCTCCTTTAAATCAGGGCTAAAAACACTATTGTTTACTGAAGCGTACTCTTAGATTAAATACTTACCTGCTGTATTCTACTGCCCGTACTTTTTAACTACACACTGCTGATTTATGCCTTTTATTATTATTCTTTTATTATTCTTTTATTCTTATCCTGACTATTCTATTTTGGTTTATTGTTAAATCGGCTGCAAATGTCAGAGATTTCAGGGCTGAGGACTGAGTCCGGGCTGAAATCTCCAATAGGAGAGGTTTCAGAGTCTAAGGAATTAAGAGGTTGGGCTGTTGTCACCACCGCGGGGGTTGACCTGGAAGTCTGAGTCAGCTGCTATGACTTGACAATGGGGAGCACGCTGTGAATTCAGATCTAGAAGGGAGACGTCCTGTGATGGATCTTTAGACTTCATTACAATCTGAATAAGACCAGTGTGTGGAACCTGTGTCCGGCGGGATGGTAAGACTCTGAGTGAAGGACTCAAGAGCAAATAGTGGGCACGCATTGGGTGTATTATTAAGGGAGACGTCCTATACACTCATTAAAAAACAGACCCGACCAACAAAATTCAAGATGGTTCAGAGCCAGGGACAAGAGATCCTAGCTGAAATCTCTGACTGAGCCGGTTTTTGAAATTAAACTAAAATGTTGTCTAAGAGCACTTTTTGGTGGCAAGGAGTCGCAGGAGTGATATAGGCCATCACAGCCTGGACCCTTGGCCGTATAGCTTAGGCAGCTATACAAATGTTCTATGCAGTGCTCTTAGATGCAATGTATTGAGCCTGTTTTTATTTTATGTTACTGTATTTTATCTCAATTTCTATTTTCTTTTTTAATTGACTGTTTTTATTGTTTTAAATTGTGTCTTGTTGCTTTTAATGTCTCTGTAAAGCACTTTGAATTACCCTGTGTTGAATTGTGCTATACAAATAAACTTGCCTTGCCTTGCCTTGCCTTACTTAACAGGCCAATGTCACTCAAATAAACATGTACTGACCAGGAAGAGACATAAAATGACCACAAAGAGATACAAAAAGACCACAAATAAAGGAGAGAGGAAATAAAATAACTTCAAAGAGGTACAAAACAACGACAGGGATGATGATGACAAAGCAACACAATACAACCAAAAAAGACACAAAATTACCTCAAGGACAAACAAAATTACCCCAATAAGACACAAAATCACATAAAAGAGACCCAAACATCTACAAAAAGATGCAAAACAACCACAGGGAGACACAAGATGATGACAAAGATACACAAAGCCATCACAAAAGGTTGTACTGTAATTACAAAGCATCACTGACAAAAATGAAAGCACAATAAAAAGGTTAATTTCATACTTGTACTGTAATGAACAGTTATTTCATAAAAAAAGGTAAGGCACTCACAAAAATTAGACAGACAAGGTCACAGTGAGCTTGACCTTTGACCTATGACCACCAAAAAACAATCAGTGCATTGTTATGAACAAGTGGACATTTACCAGAAATTTGAAGAAATTTCCTCAACGTGTGAGATATTGAGATTTTGCAATTGCGAGAATAAGATGGATGAAAGGTCACAGCGACCTTGAACTTTGACCACCAAAATATTTTTAGATTATCCTCGAGTGTAAGTCAACCTTTGTGCCAAATTTGAAGAAATTCCCTCAAGACATTGTTTAGATATAGCTTTCACAAAAATGAGACAAAGTCACAGTGACCTTGACCTCTGACCCATGACCACCAAAATCCAATCAGTTCATTGTTAAGTCCAAGTGGGAATTTGTGCCAAATTTGAAGAAATTTCCAAGGTGTTCTTGAGATATTGCGTTCACAAGGATGGTGCAAACGGATGGACGGATGGACAACATGTCGTATACTGTAAAGTCCTCTGAGGCAAATTGTTATTTGTGATATTGGACTTTATAAATAAAACTGATTGATTGATTGATTGCTTGATTGCTTGATTGCTTGATTGATTGATTGACTGACAACCTGAAACCATAATGCCTCCAGCCACAGCTATCGTTTGCTTATGGAGACATAAAAACTTGACCTACACTGCTGAGCTGCATCTCAAACTGATCTTAAGGGTTCCAGCCTTCAGATGAGTTCCAGCATGTGGGTTATGCTGCTTAAAGATCTGCAGACCCTAAAAAGCATTTAACTGATCTGGGACAGTCATAACAGTCCACATGCTGATTCAGAGACTTTTCCATCATAGCTAGTGTAAACTAAATCTGAGAGAAATACGGAATATTTGGATTTTTTTGGGTTTGTAACAGGTTTTCATGTCAGCCTTGTGTAATATGTCAGAGTGAAATGTGATGTCATTTTTTTAAACTGAAAATTTAAAGATTGGTATCAAGCAGCTGCAACTCACAGATATCCAACAGAGCCCACAGTGTTCTAACCGAACCTACCATGACTCCCTGTACCCAGCCAAAGCGAGTAGGTTCAGGTGGTGGCTCCTTTTGCTCGTCCTCATCTTCCTCTGAGCTGTCTCCTCCTTCCATCTGTCCACCTGTTGTCTCCTCATACAAGGGAGGTCTGGAGTCAACCTAGTCAAACATCAACATTATTAAAAAGAAGGAATTAAAAGAAAAAGCAACAAATCCCCACATCTAAGAGGCAGGAACCAAACATTTTTGTTTTGGTATTTTCATTTTTTATTTATTAATTTTTTGCCTGAACAATGTATAATGATTATAAAAGGACAGCACTTGTACAGTATAGTGCCTTTCTCGTCTTCAGCTCACTCAAAGAGCTTTTAAACTATGTCACATTCACTCATTCACACACAGGTGGCCGAGACCACCACACATGGTGCTACTTGATACTCAGTAAGCATTCACACTCACTCACACACTGATGGAATGGCCATTGGGAGCAATTTGGGGTTCAGCACCTTGCCCTTGGATACTTTCACATGCAGACTGGAGAAGCTGGAGATTGAACTGCTGAGCTTCTGATTAGTGGATGACCTGCTCTACCTCCTAGCCACAGCCGCCCCAGTTGATTAAGCCTTGGACTAGTACATTTTCAAAAGTTGTGTTTTTTTTGTGTGTGTGTGTGCAAAAATCTTTATTTGTAAAGTAACTAAAGCTGTCAAATAACTGAGGTAGAGTAAAACATACAAATTGAAAGTCTGTAATTGTTGTGACGTAGAAGGATAACATGGCGTGAGAAAAAAATTATCAAGTTCAAGCACCTCAAATTTGAGATATCAACCTCTGGTAAATGGAACGAATATCTGGTGTGTCATAGGGTCAGAAATTGTTTCAGACCATTTGAAGCATATTCAGTGGAAAATAAAGGCTATAATTTTTACTGTTATTCTTTTTCTTAAGTTTGGTAATCTGAGTAGAGCTAAACATATGAGCTGATAAAGAGCAAAGAGTCCTCACCTCAGGGTTTGTGTGCAGCTGGTACAGAGACGGTCTGAAACGCCTCCGTCGGCCCCACACCCCTGTGTTGGCGTAGAAGTCATAGTGTGGCGGGGTGTCTAGAGTCTCGTAGCCAGTTAGAGCATGAGATCCGAGGGATGCTACACTGCTCCCATCACCATAACACTGATAGTCCCCAGACTCATCATACCCTCCAGGTGGTGCCTTCTCATTGGCTACTGGAAGTCTGGGTATGTATGCAGACGAGTGAACACCATCGCTGGCTACAGGGAACTCCATTCAGAGCAGCAGATTTGTTGTTTCTGTATTTAAGTGAATTGTACCCACAAAGCTGGCTAAGACAGTTAGTCTTGGTATAAAAACAGCTGTCAAGGTGATGGAGCCATTCTGCAGTTTAAGGTGTGTGTAGGAGGCTTGGTTACGAGGGCTGGTTTTATATCTGACCCTAAGCAAGCAGGAAGAGCCTGAGGCTATGTAAAAAGGCTGGTTCAGTGAACACTCAAACAAGACTCATTACAGGAATTATTAAGCAAGACATGGACAATTCCACATTACAAGATAAACCAAAAAGTCATTGTGGACTGAGCTGGCCCTGGAATTACACAGTTCCACTTAACAAATAAGTATTTATAAAATGCCTGCACAAATTCAACATCTTCCTTGCGAAGTAGTGCATAATTAACAAAATTAAGCTATTAGAGCAAAAAAAAAAAAAGATTCCTTATATCCACTTATCTCTACTTTATATTATGTTAGGCTTGTGTCTCTGTTGTGTATATTTCCGATGAGTTTGCATTAAGTTGCATTTTTTTTTTTCTGGTTATATAATCCCAATTATTAATCACTGATCCCTGGAGGAGATCATTACACACACCCAGAAAATAACCTTGACTGTGACAACACAAGAGCAACAGTGGTGGGTTGGCATGCTTGTTAAGATGTTTCGATGATACTCCACTCTTCAAACTGAATTTAAATTCTATTTTACTGTCATTATAAATGTTATATATATTTTACTTAGAAGCTCTCCCATGACAGTGTATAGCTGCTATAGAGCCAAAACATGACTCAGTTTCTCCTTATAGCAAGAAAAATGTGATATATTGTTATTAAAGAATAGGAAAAAAAATGTTATACCAAGAAGTGTTTGTCATTCTCAGGCCCCTATCTGGAGACTTCAGAACACTGATGTCATTTAAAGTAGTAAACCAGATATTAAGCATTGCACTTTCAGGTCAAAAAAGAACAGTTAAAGCAAATGGTTAATGCAGCGGAGACCGACATACCCTGACTTTAAGGGCCCTATTAAAACTATCTATAACACATGGTCTAAAGCGTGTGGCACAAATGCATTTCGAGCCTGTCCAAGTCCACTTTTCTGCTACTTAATCTGGGTGCACAGTAAGGCACAAAGGACAAAGAGGTTCTATTTGGGCCCTTAATTAATTAAAGGTGTTTTGGGCATAATATGAATTCAACCAGAGTGTGTCTCAAATTGCATACTTCCATTAGTACAATTCAATGTAGTCCACTATATACACTATGTGCTTTTTGCATGGTACACTAATTTTAACAGGGTAGTGTTGTCTCAAATCACACACTGCCATTTTGCATTTACCAAAAGTAACGACAGCTTTTTTAAACCGCCTTTTTCCTCTTCTTTGTCCTCTTTTCAAACAGCAAATTGCAAACGGACTGTGGAGCATTACTGCCAACATTTGACCGTTGTCTCTGCCCACACATACAGTAAACTAAAACACCATTACACCATAACGTCACCGTTGATTGAAATGTGCTGCCATAGCTAGGAGCAAGTTAGCTAGCTAGTGCACTCACATTATTGTGTTATGCCCAGCTCATTGGAGACGAAAAACGTTACTGACGGCGTCTATCTAACAGTTTTGATACTTAGTGCAAAAAACATGTATAACTTACATCAGTATAACTATGTTCAGTGTAGCCAGCTAAGGCTCTTTGTTGTCCTCTACCGCTATGTCAAAGGTTGAGAAGTTTGTGACGTAGCAGAAGTTACGTCATTAAAACTATGAATGTTGGAAGCACTTAGCATACTTGTGCACTCAAAATATTAAGTGTTTAGTACCGAAGTATGCAATTTGAGACACAATGAGATTGTCATCTTCCATACCCTTTAGCCAAGTGTTCCTGCACCTGAAGCAATGCTTTTGACATAGCGGATTTGGCTAATTGGAGCAGCGAGTGGTTTTCTGCTGAGAGTAATGCAGTTAGAGTAGTAATGTCAATGTACAAATATCATGGGCCATTTAAGCAGCAAAACTAAAAACTGTAGTTATAAACTTGACAGAGGAAACAGAACTAAACTTTTAGCTTCTGAAATAGTCAATGAAGTTATGCTGCTCCCTGTGTGTGAATGTGCATAGCGTCTCTGTAAATGAGGAATAAGACGGCAGCTCTGCTGCTCTGCTCTGATCTCTGCTATGCTTCTGCTTCTGCAGAAGAGAATGTATATTTTCCTTATTACTGATTATTATACTGATATTATTTCACCCACCCACAACCCTCCCCCCACATCTCTGTGTGTGTAACAAGCAGAGAGTACAAGCCATGTGAACCTGACTATGTAGGAGCATCTTACTATCTGAATTATGTGCCCATTAAATAGCAGAAAAATGGCAGTGGCACAATCTTTTTCTGCTGCCTCAATGCGCATGAGTACACCTCATGCCCATGGGCGCACAGATAGGCGCAAGTACATTTGCTACTTACACAACGTAGGTGCCAGTTATGAAGATACTGTGTTGGTCTGAAACTAGCAATAACAGTTGCGCTGCGCTCTGCGCCACTTAGTGGCAGGTAATAGATAAAGCCTTTAGTTTCCAGTATGGGTCAGGCTCCAAAAGCCAACAAGTCCTCCAAATTAAACAACAAAATACGCTGCTGGCTCAGGCCCCCTTAACTAGTTGTTATGCCGCTAAACAGTTATACCGTTAAACCATAACGGTAATCAGCTCTATATCATGGCGATGTGAAAGGAGGGCTTTTTTTGGAAGTGTCTGATGCCGAAAAGCGCTGGTTTTTGATGAGATCAGAGTGATACCGGGTTGAAAATAAACCAGTTTTATGATGTGACAGCACTAAGGTTAAGGTTTGGTAAGGTTTATGGACAAAAAACTTTCGATAGGTTTAGAGACAGATTGGGTTTAATTAAATACAATGTTAAGGTTTGGAAAACATTGTGGTTTGAGTAAAAATAACCCCCTTTGTTTAGGTAAGGGGACCCACCTGCATGATTACAATAAGACCACATGGTATAAGCTAGGGAAAAATCATTGTCATACTTTAAAAAAATCCAACAACTTTCAGTTGGAAACAGGATGCAAACAGTTGTCTATGGTCAGATACATCTCCAACATTTACCTGACCTTTACTGACCTTTGCTACCACAACTAGAGGTCTTTGTCACTCGAAAGTAAACATACTGTATATTGACACAAAGACATGACTGTTATGTCATCATGGTTATTTTTTCAAACTTGACATCGCTCCTCCAGTACCACAGGAGACATCTTGCTTTCTCAGGCTGAATATTACTCCTTGTGATGAGCAGACCGGTCTCGATGTGTTAAGTCGGAGAAGTGTACCTTGAAATAATTTATTTGATGTTCACAAACTTTGACCAACAACCAATAACCCCAGCTGCAGCTGAACAGTTTCGTTGGTGTCCTTGATTGCAATGAAAGACACAGTGTCCACTGAAAGGTATGGACTTGTTACTTGGAACTGCTGTCAGACATTGTTAAATGATTACACAAGAGTTACCTCTGCAGCTGTGTGAGCCCTTGAGCATGACATTGAAGAACTGAATTCCAGGCAGCCTGAAAACTTGTTGCTTTGATCAGAAACAAACTGAGGATGCTAACATTCTTGTCGTTCCTAAACAGTTGCTCACATATGTGCTTTAGCTGTTGTTATTTACCATAGCCTTTCTCCGTGGTTGTTTTGTTGTATTATGTTTTATGCAAATGTGTGATCACTAATTGTATTCTTTCATGTTCAGTTAAAATGTAACAAGGGCTCATGTTTTGCTGAAAGCAATACAAGCTGCTTAATTGTCTGAGACCTGAGTTTACACAGTTATTTTCAACAATGTTTAACTAACACATACACACATTGTGCATTTTAATACAGCGCTGAATACAAAGCCACCACAGCCATAAAAACACAGACCAACACACACACACACACACACACACACACACACACACACACACACACCCTGTGTACAGGGTGAGGCCAAGGTCACTATTCATCTCTTCAGTGACTGCTTTCTATGAGTTAGTGTGGGCAGCGTGATGAAAAGAACCATGTTTCCCCCACAGATGTACAAATCAAATACATATTAACAGATATTAACAGCCTATTAAACAAAACAGGTAAGGTGAAGCGTGAATACCAGTTAGCACATTTAGTACAGGCACAAATCCTCAAAAGGCCTTCAGTTTTTCAGGTGGCCCTACTCAAGGTAGTATAAAACACAACCATGTTTTTCATAATTTCGATATGTCCCCTTCATGAAATGGATGATGGTAACAAAAATATTTTATACAGCAAAATATAGCAAAAAGTAATAAAACTGATGAATATAGTGACTCAGCCCAAAGGCAAAAAAAAGTACAGAATATAACCACTCTAGAGGTGGATGTAGTGGTCATTTCTCATATACTCATTTTATAACTAGAGCCTGGAGGCTTTTAAATACAAAGTTGTCAAAGCCAGAAATTTCACAGACATCTTTTTAAAAGAAAGGTTTTTTTTAAACATTAAACCCTACAGAGCTCAAGATTTTAATATGTATTTCCCTGTACGGTGTTTAAACTAGACACTCCAAGCGTCATAATACCCCTGTAGTAACCAGTAATGTAATAATTTCCTGAAATTGTAATAGTGCCTGAAAATGTAATCAAATTTAAGGATGCATGATATTGGATTTTTTGCCAATATGCTGATATGGAACAACTCATTTGAACAATAACCAATATCAACATTGATATGTCCACTTTTTTCCCCACCTACTTTTAGTGATCATCACGTCTCTTCTGTAGGGGAATTAACATCATATTATGCATGCATACTCTTATCCTGATTTCCCAGGGCAGATGGAGACATGAAATACAATACTTTTATGTGAATGTAATATTCATATATTGTACAAAATAAGAAAAAGCATGTTGGCCAATTCTGATTCTAAAATATCTTATTTTAAAGCCGATATCCGCCGATACAAATGACATGCCGGTATTATTATTTACTTCATCAAAAATTTAATAAAACCCAATCATGTAATAACTTGACCAATAACGTAATAAAATGTCCTAATGTTGTAGTAACATTTCAAAAACTGTACAAACTAAAGTGAAATCACATATTAAACCCTAACTGAAAACACATTAAAGCTGCACTGGTGTAACAATGTGTCATTGTTACTGAGTCTCTGGGCAATAGGAAATAGTAAATGAATGCAACAATACAACCAAATTCGTCTCTGCACATTTCCTGCTTGTTGTTACCCTCCTGGAATCATTAAAGGAGTTTGACTATACTGTTTGAATGTATTTTTCTTATAAAAGATAATTACTGGTATTAATTAGGTTTATATTTGGGTAGGTGTGGAGCTATATTGGGGCCAAATGTTTTGTACTTGAAAAAAGAAAATTTGAAACTGAAAATTCAAGTTTTGATCCTGAATTTTGAAAAATACATCAATGTATTCAAAATAAAAATAACTGTACAAAAAGTTTTTCAGGTTAAATATAATTATGATTCACTCTTGTAATTATTTTAAATACATTATTTATTTTCATTTTTCACTGTCATATATTTAGATATTTGAGATCCTATTTCTTTCAGTTGCATGTTTTATCTTTTCAGATTCAGATCTTTTTTTTACAGTCTCAAATCTTTTTTTCACTTTATGATTTTTTTTTCAGTTTCAGATCTTTTTCACTTTCCGATTTTTCCTTTTCAGTTTCAGATCTTTTCTTTTCAGTTTCAGACTTTTGGCCATGATCTAGCGTGGGGGCGTGGCTATCCTGCATGGCTAAATCTGTTTTAATTTCCACTGTAAGGCTAAGGCTGTTAATATGTCACTTTATAAAGTTTTAATAGGCTATTCTTCAATATGTGGATAGTTTATCCAAACTAACATTGATTTGTGAAACGCCCTCTGACCCCAAGCCGATCTAACAGTAATTTCTTATGTGTCTTATGCGTTTCTCTTCTTTTTACCTGTTTTATTATCAGCCACTAGCCATTAGCTTAATGCTAACTTAAAAGAAGGCTAATCCGAACTGAGCCAATCTTGTTAATGTTTACCGCTTGTCAGGTAAATGTTTTAATACTTAATTCAAAACTTACGATTTATTATTTTTATTTCTCTCCTCAAACTCTCTAATGTTACAACCATTTCCTCAAACTTCCAGCCACAACAATGGCTACAACCAATCAGGATTTGTGACTACCATAAAGCCAATCATAATGCGTGATGTTATCAGTTAGCCAGACAAATCTGGCAGCCTGGATACTTTCGGTACTTACACCGGTCAGATTCCCGGCGTGTCATATGATTGACATCGTGTAACATCAGCAGCGCACCCACACGCACATGTGCAACTCACAGCTTGGGCGATGTGAGGAAGTGAAACATGGGCAGCTTCTCACCTTAAGGTTGGGGTTGTCTCTGAATTAATGTTTAGCGGGTATACATAGAAGCTAAAGGCCTCCAGGTTTTTTTAGATGCTGTGCCACAGGAGGTCTTTTGACTCGGTATCTTTCGCCTCCTAAGGTAACTTTTCCTTGTGAAAAACCCAGGAAAAGATCTGCATGATAAAAAAAACCCCATATATTTGTTTAAAACATGATCATAAATGTACATATATAACACTAACTAGTGAAATTACCTTCAAATTAACATAAATAAAAAACAAAAATAAAATTCCATGACATCTAGGCTATAACCTGGCCATCTCGTGATCTACAGATGAGGATTCCTGTTCCTGCTATCTTCCTTGCTCTTGTTGTCCCTGAGAGGTTCTGTGTGAGCACATTTATAAATCTCTGTGCAGCTGCAGCAACTGTCGGATTATTGTTGACATTCTGGCAAACACAGAATTTAACAAATATAATATACATTTATGGCAAAAGCTTGAGCTGGACATTCTAAGCCAGTGGTTCCCAGCCTTCTTTGGCTCGTGACCCCAATTTGAAAAACTTTGGTGACCCCAGACAACCACACACACTTTTTTGCTCAAATTAATGTTTTTTCGATCAAGGCTTCAAATTAATGTTGAATAAACAATGGGAACAATGAGAACAGACAATGAAAATCTGCTTAACCATTAGGTACAGCAGATTTTGAGTCACTATATCTTGATGAAAATGTGTTGCACTTGACTCAACCTGATTGAGCTGTCTCTACTGTTTGTGGTGCGTTCATTTTGTACTCGGAGATCAGAAATTCCAACTTGGAAACTCGGAGCAACCGCATCAACCCAACTTACGAATTCAAGATGGCTGTCACACACATTGTAAGTAAACACTCTGCTAAAGTACTCTTTATAGCAACTTCATCTTATTTGTTTTACATTAGGTCAGCCATACCCATAGTACTGTTCAACTTTTATCCGTGGGCATGTTGCTACGCTGTCTGTATGTGCAAAATACCACATAGAGCGTTGTTATCAGCTGATATTGCTAACAGTTGCTACGGCTAACCCAACGGTAGAACGGTAACGTTCATGGTTTTGATGGCTCGACTGATGGTCTTTAAGATATATCGCTGGCAAAACGGGGCTGCTAAACTACAGTAAACACTTTAGTTGTAGATCTCTATTTCTCCACACTGTCACCGTTGTAACAGCAGCTTGACAGTTTCACAGTTTTGACATCTACAAGAAACTCTGGAGCTAAAACAGATAATTTATACACAGCAAAATCATGTTCAAAATACTTTATAAGTAAATAAATGAGTGAATGAACCAATTCAGTGCTCTACCACAGTTATGCCCTGACAAGGTGGCCAGAAAATGGAACACACTTGTTGATGCCTACAATAAGGTCAAAGACAAAAATAACTCAACAGGGAGGGGAGCCATGCGCTTCCTGTTTTATACTGAAATGGAAGCCTTTCTGGGAGAGTAGCATGATGTGGTGTTCCCTGTTGTTGGGACATCAGAGGGGCTTGAAATTCACAGACGTGAGGTGCTGGGACGCAGCAGCAGCAGCAGCAGCAGCAGCACAGCATTAGCTGACACAGTATCCAGCCCTATAGGAAACACAGGACCAAAAGCAACCACATCCACCCCACACAACCCCTGTAAACGCAGGTTGGTGAATGATGAGGTGATGAAGTTCCTGCGACAGTCAGAAGAGGCCAGTCAGCGGCGCCACCAAGAGACAATGGCACAACTGAAGTCTGCACAGCAGGGTTTTGAGGCTCTGATGACAAAATTCCTGGAAAAAATGTAATGCTGCCAGGTGTGGTGTGTTAAATTTAAGTTCAATTTTCATGTGGTTTATTCAGTGCACCTTTTTAAATAATTGCACCTAAACATTGTTTGCACTATTTTCTATTTTTACAGAGCCATTTTCTTTCTTGCACATAAAGTGTTTGAACTACATTCTGTTGTATGTTCTATTGTATGAGCCATTTTCTTTCTTGCACATAAACTGCACTATGTTCTACTGTATGTTTACAGAGCCATTTGCTTCCAGCACCAGTCAAGCAATTTTTTTATACATTTGGATACAACTTTTGTTACTGTACCATAAAAGTTTAATATATTTGGAACTATATTTGATCTGTATGATGAAGCAAAGTAAGATGCATGTTTTATTAATATACCGTTAAAGTTTAATATATCTGGTACAATATTTGATTTGTTCTTGTGTGTCATTGGCCTCTAGTTTCGCAGACCGGGCGTGGCGGAGGCGCAGCGCACCTGTGCTTCGCCAACTGGGTGTGGCTAGGCAAATTTTGTAAGTCTGGCACACTGTGCGCGCTGGCGCAGCTACTCCTCTATTCCACCTCCATCCCTCCTACCGGCGCAAGTCGGAAAGAGGGAGGAGAGAAGGTGTGGAGTGGGTTTTACACACATCACACCAATCAAATGAACCCCTCTCCTTGCCCTTAAATGCGCCGCGCGAAGGTGAAATGAGAGTTTACTCAATTCGCCATGGCAGAAGAGAGCAGCAGCGTCAGACGGCCAAACTTCTCCCAGGAGGAAACTGATGTTTTGGTCCGGGAGGTCCAAGCTCGCAGTGTCCGAATATACGGAACTGCGAGCAGACCTCCACGGGCTGATGATGCAAAGGTAGCCTGGGAGGAGGTCACCACAACTGTAAATCAATGTTGCGTTTCTCTCGTGCGCGCGCTCTCTCTTTCTCTCTCGCAGTCTCACTGTTTATTTTCTTTTGACTTTTCTAAGATGGCAGATACTGAATATATACTCCCTATCTGATGCTGTGGCTGTTTGTGGTTGGCTGAGAGCAGCTGTGTTAATCAAATCAGGTTGGGTTTCCATTACGCGTGCCAAACGTGCCAAATGGTGCCAATCCCCTTTGATCTGACACCAGATGTGACGGGACAGTCAATATAGAGATACATTTATGTGCTGATTGCAGATAGTTGCATTGAATAGTGTTTTTTTTGGGGGGTATTTATTGCATTGTTAATGTGCCTGATATCCTGGAAACCTGCCTGTGAGGTTTTGGTAACGTGTGCGCACTGTCCGCCAGTCAGCCAAACTTTGGCTTACACCAGCTGCGCTGACAGTAGATCTGGTTTCAGCTGGCGAGCTTTTAGCGCACCTTCGACGAAGCCTTTTGGCACGAAACTGTCACTGCGCCAAGCTGGATCTGTCGACACCTCCCCCTGCTGCGCCGCCACACCCATCTCAGCGCACCTCGGTCTGCCAAACTACCAAACTGAGCTCAAAACTAGCTCTGCGTGGGGTTCGCCACCCTGCGCTGTGCCAGGAAACTAGAGCCCATTATATGAATGTTCATCTGAGCCTTTTTTCCTTGACTGCTTCATTATGGGTTAAAGGAATAATGACAGTTAATTGAAAACTGCACTGAAGAATAAGAATAAGAAGTACTTTATTCATCCCCAAAGGGAAATTCAAAAAAGTCTGTCAGCTCATCGTTTTAACGACGAGTTATGAAGCCTGATGGCTGTGGGTACAAAAGATCTTCTGTATATCTCTGTCCTGCAACAAAGAGAGAGGAGCCGTCCACCACCGTTGTTTCTTTGGTCCATCAAGGTGTTATGAAGTGGATGATCCGTATTGTTCAGGATGGCCTCCACCATCCTCATTGTGCATCTCTCCACCACATCCCCCAGAGAGTCCATCCTGACTCCGATCACAGAGCCAGCCTTCTTTACAAGCTTATTCAGCCTCCCTGTCTGCTTTTCTCCCAAACTTCATCAGAGAATTTGGACTTTTTCTTCTAAAAACAAAACAATACATAAATAATACATTCTCTATTCATTTTCATCTCCCTCCCTTGGGCAGCCATGTGGGTGGTCCTGGCATATTTCTGAGGTCCCAATGCACATATTATGCAGAAAGCAGGCTGCCATTACGACCACCACCATAACATCAACCCGGCTGTTCTGCAGGTCTCAAAGGCACCTCCACTTGCATTTCATCCATCCAAAGGCTTGCTCAACAACCACCGTCCCACGGCTGATCCTGGCGTTCTGTAGGTGGTCTGCTGCAGCAAGAGCCCCAGTGTCACGCTTAGGCGTGATGATGAATGGGAAGGCCTGTCCAATGTAGGCACTGTCTCCCAGCAAGCAGTATTCGCCCATCTTCTCCTGCCAGGTTGTGAAGAAGCTGGAGGCCTTCAACATCCTCGCATCATGGACTCTGCCTGGTGGTCCTGCAAAAAATATCACTTAACTGCCCCCTCTCATCTACAATTGCTTGAAGGAGGATGGAGTAGAATGATTTTCTGTTCATGTAGTCTCCTCCTCTTATGGGTGGCCTCTGCTCCCCGATGTGACACCCATCAATAGCACCGATGACACCACTGAGGCCACTGAGCCAGTGAAAAGCAGCAGCAGATGCTGCTTTCTCACATACATTTGACCAGGAGATGAAGGTTGGTCCCATAGTACACATTATGTTGAGCACTTCTAAGATGGTCTTGTGAGCTGCTGACTGTGACACACAAAACTTATCGGACATCTCTCTGAAGCTGTTGTGGTAGGCCATGTACCACAGGAACATCAGCACCTTCTTTGTCACACGAACTGGTGCTAGACCGTGACAGTGTTCAGTTTTTATGCCATTCTCTTGCAATTCCATCCAAAGATATTCGAATTGCGGCTTGATGATTCTGAAATGGTGTGCAAATGTGTCGTCATCCATACTCAGCATCATCTCCCACTCAGTTCCAGTCTTCAGGATGATTTGCCCTCTTGACCGTAATACAGTGGATATCAAAAGCATCCTAAGTAAGAGAGAGAGTGTGTTTCAGTAAAAATGTTGTGACATTTAAATATCAAAGTAATATCTGCTGTCACTTATAAAACGGAAAGGTGAAATCAGGCAATCTGATTGGTTCTTAACTGTGATATAACGAGCATATAGCTTCAACCACTCCGCGCCAGAGAAGCAACAATGTTTCCATGAGAACAACAAACTGTTACAGTAGGTAGCAAAAAGTAGATATTTTTTTGATGACGTTAAATAGCCTAAATTAGATAAATTCACATGTTCAAGGTTAACACTGACCTCCGCATGTTGTACATATCATTTAAAGGGAAATTTCGGTTTATTTCAACCTGTCTCCTATCGTCCTAAATTTGTTTCAAGTGACTAGTGACATAAAAACAATAGTTAGCATGTTAGCCGTTAGCCTAGATACAGCTGGGGCGCATAGTAGCGCCAGACCGGCTAAAACGTAAGTGAACGGGCATACTTCAAGTGCAAAGTTAGTCCACTAAACAAGCTTTTTTCCACAAAGACCGCCTCATATTGTTAGGATAAATGTCAGAAAACTAATAGAAAATGACATATAAACGTGTTGTCTTACCTTACCAGTGTGGTGCCATGTTTGTTTACCATCTAGCTCTGCTTTCCAAAGCGAGGCCTGCTTTGAGGGATCTTTCCGTCAATGTCCTTTGACATCGAGGGCCCAGCTGCACTGTGGAAACTCTCTGATCACAGCAACTAACAAGCTAGTACAAATGATATTACCCCAATGATGTTCTCTAGAAAAGTACTAAACCAAGTTATTCTGAGCATAGAAAATATGATTGTATTGTCTACTTGTCAAGGTCACGATCAAAAACTAAGCACACATTGCCCTGTGAGACTGTGGCAGATTCAAATGTTAAGGCATTGGAAATCCCAAAACTTAAATTTCTCCATATTCAATTCATTCACACTCTGTTTTGTCAGACAAACATAGAAAACCAACAGTGCATAATATGGATATGTTAAAAAGCCTTTATAGTACATTTCCTAATTTTTGCTACCATCCTTCCACTGCACCTTAACAGGGAAACACACAGCGTGGGTTTTATATTAGAAAGATTGCAACCTTGGAAGATACCACTGTACACTTGGTGTTTTTCAAAGTCATGGATTCATCCTTGGTAGGATAAGTCCTTCCAACATCGGGGTTAACTCAGGGTTTTCAGTACCTCATGTCATCTAAGTCTCGGATGACTGAATTTTTGGATAGTGTTTTAAGATTACAAATTGTCATTTACTTCCCACGCCACTGACATTTAACTGTCTCGCAGTTGCAGACACTTTCGCAACCATTTTATACCATGATATGAAGCAGCCTACTTCATTCGTGGTTCTGATGATGTCGCTCGCAATTAACACCCCTGCCTCTTTCACATGAACAAACATGTGGTTTGATAGGAAAACCCAGAGTTGACTGAACTGGTTGATAACCAGCTTTGTAATACCGGTTATCCAGACAGCCAATGTTAAGGTTGGTCAAACCAGGTAACGAGAAGATATACTGGGTAAGCTGAACTGGCTTCTTAGTTCAGGCCTCTGGTGATACTGCATTGTGCTTTTGGACCTGAGAATAAGACTTTTATCTTACATATGTTTTGATGACAGTTATTCACACATTACACAGGCCGCCACTAACCAGAGATACTAAGATATTAAATAACAGCAGCTGTTCTATGGTCATCTGAAAGATAATCAGGTAGTCTTCAAGGAACTCTGCTTAGATACCAATGTGGTACTGAGGCTCAGGGCCTGAGCAGGTGTGCAATAATGTCGCACCAGTCTGACTTCGTGTTTACTGTCAATATCCATCAACCCCCCCAAAAGAAAATAGCAGACAGACTGTTGTTTGTGTGGTTAGTACAGAGAAGTGACATTGCACAAGGTAACTTCAACAAACAAGTAATGGCAGCGATCCAACCTGCATGTAGTTGGATCCTTTGAAGTGATCACACCTTACTCATGAGACTGCCTCTAACAGCAGGAGCTCCTTTGATCAGAGATTCTTTTGAACATGCACCCTCACTATTTGTGAGAGGCTGCCACGTTACGCTGCACCTGTATGCTGCAGTATGACTGTAACCCCCCATGTATCACAAGCGAGTTTTCACAGATGTAACAGTTTCTTTAATTCAACCCAAATAAATGCATTTCTTTTTAATACATTCTGCTCAAAATATGTAGAGAGGATTTAATTCAAGATGTGACTGAAGTGTGAGATACTATGTGATATTTTAGAAAAATGTGTTTCTGGGCTGTAAAATGTTGAAAAATGTCTGTCTGTCTTGCCCAAACCCCAAAATTACGTCATCTAATGTTTTGTTTCATACTCACGCCAAAAGGTTTTAGTTCACTGTCTCGGGAGAGTGTGTAAAGCTGCCAATATCTGAACGTAAGAAGCTGCAGTAAGAGTATTTTGGGGTACTTTTATAGTACTTTTCTATGAAAAATGATTAGTCGACTACTAAAATAGTCACCGATTATTTTAATAGTCAATTAGTCATCGATTAGTTGACTAATCGTGGCAGCCCTAATTCATACTGTCAATGCTTTAGTATAACAGTTAACTGTTACTCTAAAAAATACATTTGGAGGGTCTGACAAAGTGTTTGCTGCAGACATAGGCATACCGAGTGTCAGGATCCCACAATTTCTTCCCTGTTGAAGCCTCACATTTTATTGCCTGTATCCACTTTTGTCTTCTACAAGGTTACGTTTTTCTGCTCGGCAGCTGATAAAAGCTAAGCTCTGGGTTTTTATTGGCCGTGCAGCCCGCCACACAGCAACATTTCGGCATTTGGACTTAGGGAAAACTCAACAGGCTGGAAACGGAGGGGGAAAGTGTGAGGGGAAAGCGGGCCTTGTTTCCCCTTTGGGGGGCGTGGCTTTCAGATTATGACGCCTTGCGCTCTGTCTCTATTGTGAGAGTAATTCAATACAAGGCTGTGGATTAAAAAGAAGGGAAGTTATTTTAAATATGTCTATGGGTTTTTTACGGTGGCTGACAAGGACAAACGCAATGCAAACAGAGAAACGCATTGCAAATACAGAAACGCACTGCATATAGAGAAACGTGCTGCGTATGAGAAAACGAATGCAACCGTAAATTGCTGCACAGAAACGTGCTGCATATACAGAAATGTGCTGCATACTGAAATGCGCTGCAAAAAAGAAAACAAATGCAAAAAGAAAACGCTGCATATTGTAGAAGCGAAAATCGGTGCCTGGAATTGGGCCTGATGGCTCCCGACTTCGTCTTCACCTTCTCTTCAAAATCGTCCTCTGTGTTAACTTTAGTAGTTTAGGTTCAGTTGGCTAACACTTAGAGAAACACTGGAGACAAATAGAATCCAGTACAGTCGAGTTTAATGTGTTCACAAGCTTCAACACATACAACTCATGAGTCAGGCTCCGGAGCCTGAAGTTTTGCTTTCTGAGCTCTCCTTTTTATGCTGGTGAAGATTCGAGAGAATCTCCACCCTTTTCCTTTAGCTCTTCCTTCCTGAGCCCAAACCTATTGGTGGCAGGCCTTTTTGCTTTTGTCCAGATCATGCCCGGACATGTTTTAATGGTGTAATCTTTATTACCTCATCCTGGAAATCCCCAAACTCTCCCACCATTAGGTTTGAACTCTGTTTCACCTTATTTTTTAAAAAACATGAAACTTGGGGACTATTACTACAAGGTCCCCTGTGCCTTCATGCAATATAACTTTAGTGTGTGTGTGTGTGTGTGTGTGTGTATGTGTGTGTGTGTGTGTGTATGTGTGTGTGTGCATTATTACACTTTCAGGCAGTACATAGTATGGTGTGTGTGTGTTCTCAATATTTGAATACATAAACTTGTGTAAAAGTGTTCTGACACACATGGATACATAAAAACATCATTATATGAACTTTAACCTTAATCAGCTTATGTAATATGAGCATTTATCTGATCAATGATTAAATCTTACACTACAATATACACTCATACAACGGAAGTGCTCCAGGCCTCTAGGGGCAGTGCTGAGCTTCCACCCGAGACACAGACGAGTGAGCGAGAAGAAGATATGTTTGGAGGAGAGTTGGAGCCGGCACAGGCAACACAGAAAGGTACGTATTCTTTTTTATTTTTCTTTCCTTCTTGTTTTTCACATGTGGCCCTCATCTTTTACTGTATAATGAAAGTGTAGCTGATTTACACAGCTGACGTTAGCGTGCTACAGACCTTGAGTTCTACACGAGTAGTGTATCCGTAGTAGTAATGTTAGCTAACGTTACTGTAACTAACGTTGCTTTCTGGGACACCCCAGGTTTCAGTTCGGAGGGCTTTTCTGAACATCTTTTAATATATAATACAGAGGTCATGATTATATTGTAGACTTATTCATTAGAGACTTTTAACAGCTCATATCATAAATAATTTGATATTAGTTTTTGGGTTATAAAATTAAATATTATCTATTGTCTACTGTTTAGAGCTGAACCGCTGTGAAACAATCATGACATAATGTTTTCTCTGATTTGCCTGTCTATCAGCGCTGAGTGCCACCTCCTCCCATTCAGTCTGTACCACAGACACAGCACTGCACTGCCCAAGTCCAAGGAGGAGGACAGAAAAGACACTTTTGCTACTTAAAATAAAAGCTCCATGGGCTGCAATAATCCAGTATCAGAGGCTCACCGCAATTATAGGAAATATGCACGAGTGGGATAAAAAATGAAGGTGAAAGTGATTACATCCAGCAAGGACTTTCACCCAACGATGATTGTGATGATAATAATAAATACTAGCAATGATGATAAATAATCTAACACAATACATTCATAAAAATGAAACAAAAGAGCCTAACATAGGAAACAGATTATCATGACATTTATATTAAAATCCTAAAAACAAGGAAAATAAAATCAAATAAATCCACCATAAAAACACTTCCAAGACTTTTATTAAAGTTTTTTTTAATGAATGTGTTTTTAATATGCTTTACATTTAGTTAAAAGGCAAGTTTTAATATTTTGTAAGACAGCCAGGCTGTCATAATTTGTGCATACTCATGGTCTGAGAATTTGTTTGCAGAATGAGGCTCAATGTGTACAGGTCCACGAGAAACGGCAGATTGCAGCTGAAGGTCTTCTCTGCAGACAGGATAATGTGCTGCAGCCTGTTCTTGCTGAAAAATGTTGTCTCTCTATCTTTTTCTCCCTTTGTCAGGGTCAGCATTGGACAGCAATAACGTTAGCAATAACGGTAGCACATGTTGCACTGTACTAGCTGTATATGTTGCTGCATATTGTTGATATGTGTTGATGTTGTAAGTTAATTTAAGTAAAAACGAACTCTGAATGAGCTTGTTAAGAGACTTTTAGACAAGACAATTGACTAGGAGAAATGTGTGTGTGCTCGCTGAAGGATACCAGGAGACAATCCTTGGACTTTTATTTGGAACATAGAAGATCCCGGATTCAGCTATCGTCACGACTGTTTTTGTTGCCAGCTTGTCCATCTTGGGTTCATGTCATTGGTCCAACAGCCCATTGGTCCGACATCCCATAGTCCGACGGTACGCAGTGCTGAACGGCTCCTGGCGGGCGTATTTCTACCTTGATGGTGGACACTATTTTGTTTATTTGAAGTGTGAATGTGTTTGAGACAAAGTGCGCATTTGAAGTGGAAATTTTGCATTTTACTGTTTAAATGATGCTCAGAGTCATCTGTGAAGGTTTAAAGGTACAGTACAATTGATTCTACTAGTGCACTGAAATCTTTGAGAAAGGTGTAAGCTTGCCACTTTAAGTCACTGGTACACTGTTAAATATAATTTTCCTGCTTATAACTGAGGTTTTTAATATTTCACTAAACTAAATTCATTCTTTGCATTTAAAGTACTGTGTGTGATAGGGTTGGGTGATAATACACTAATAAGGTATCCCGCGGTATCTAAAAATAGCAACGGTATCAGTTTCATTACCATCATTAAAAAATTTGCCCCGCACATAGGCCTACAGGGGCCTGATATAATACTAAATATAATTTATTTAATGCCTAAATAATGAGTGCTTGTCCAGCACCTATGTATGTGTGGTTGAGTTTTCAGTTTAATACTATTACAATTTAAAACTAATAGTGGGCTATAATGTTTCTCTTTAAACTGTCCTTAACTGTCGGGAGAAGACATTTGATAAAGTGACAGCTCGGACGTGAGAAAGAGAAGAAAACATGTTAAGTTGCGCATTAAGCGAGTTGGTCCTCCCCAAAAACCCCACAACTTCCAGTGTTTCCGCTACATTCATTTTCATTCAATTATTGCCGCCGCTGCTGCTCCTTCAAAACATTTATTTTGCAAATGCACCACCACCGCTCTGAGACATCTGTGCACTTGCACAGCGCAGAAGCCAATGTAGTGAGGAGAGCAGTGGTCGGGGGAGGGGGGAGTGGGGGAAGGCTCCTATTTAGGGATGCACCGAATACATTCAGCCGAATATTGCAAAAAAACACACATTCGGTATTCAGTGGAATAAGTGAAAAGCAAGGCCGAATAATAGCGGCGTGTTTTGATAACACAATCAAAGAGAGTGCGGTGACAGACGGAGTAAAATGTCAACAGTGGCGCGATATTTTACTCTGTCCGTCAACGCACTCGCATTTGCGACTAAAAATAGTTTTGTGCGGGCAAAATAAATCATTCAGCATGCTGTGCGGGTACAGATTTCAACCAGCAGCAGAAACGAAACGGCAAATCCCGCCGGTTGTGGGTTGAACGGGGGTCACAGACATGGACAGGAATACGTATTCCTGTCAAATACGGCGGCGCATTGTAACGGCTTACCGGCAACAGAGAAGTCTGGTTCCAGGTGAATAACTTGTTGTCATGACTGCCCAAAAGTACTTGAACAGCCGAGCCATGGCAGCACACAGTATGTGGTGTATCAGAGGAGAAACAAGCCATTCACATCTCTCTCATTGGGTTCTAGTTTCCCGGCACAGCGCAGGGTGGCGAACCCCACGCATAGCTAGTTTCGAGCAGCGCAACCCGAGGCGCGCTCAGTTTGGTAGTTTGGCAGACCGAGGTGCGCTGAGATGGGTGTGGCGCCACAGCAGGGGGAGGTGTCGACAGATCCAGCTTGGCGCAGTGACAGTTTCGTGCCAAAAGGCTTCGCCGAAGGTGCGCTAAAAGCTCGCCAGCTGAAACCAGATCTACTGTCAGCGCAGGGGGAGCGCAGCCGGTGTAAGCCGAAGTTTGGCTGACCGGCGGACAGTGCGCACACGTCACCAAAACCTCACAGGCAGGTTTCCAGAATATCAGGCACATTAATGATGTAATAAATACCCCCAAAAAAACTATTCAATGCAACTATCTGCAATCAGCACATAAATGTATCTCTATATTGACTGTCCCGTCACATCTGGTGTCAGATCAAAGGGGATCGGCACCGTTTAGCACGTTTGGCACACGTAATGGAAACCCAACCTATATATTATAGTGAGTATATATTCAGCATCTGTCATCTTAGAAGAGTCAAAAGAAAGTAAACAAAGTGAGACTGCGAGAGAGAAAGAGAGAGCGCGTGCGCACGAGAGAAATGCAGCATTGATTTACAATTGTGGTGACCTCCTCCCAGGCTACCTTTGCATCATCAGCCCGTGGAGGTCTGCTCGCAGTTCCGTATATTCCGTATATGCGAGCTTGGACCTCCCCAACCAAAACATCAGTTTCCTCCTGGGAGAAGTTTGGCCGTCTGACGCTGCTGCTGCTCCCTTCTGCCATGGCGAATTGAGTAAACTCTCATTTCGCCTTCGCGCGGCGCATTTAAGGGCGAGGAGAGGGGCTCATTTGATTGGTGGGGTGTGTGTAAAACCCACTCCACGCCTTCTCTCCTCCCTCTTTCCGACTTGCGCAGGTAGGAGGGACGGAGGTGGGTAAGAGGAGTAGCTGTGCGAGGCACACGGTGTGCCAAACTTGCAAAATCCGCCTGGCCACACCCAGCCTCGCCCGGTCTGCGAAACTAGAGCCCTTTGTGTCCACAAACCACACACACACAGCACTTTAGGGACTGTTCTTTACTTGTCAGGGGAGGAGGGTGGCTGGTTGATTTTTATTTCATTTATTTATTTTATTTTGATCCCCCCTATGTTAATCATTGATGCTGCTTTTGAAGTATGACTAAGTCAATAAGTAATTTATTCCATTGAAATATCACTGATGTATTATAGAAAAGTGATTTATCTTTTTATAAATGACAAAAGGCACATCTGCCTCATTTTCGTTGTGGTACCGTGATACTACTCAGAACCATGATACTTTCACTGGTATCGTACCGTGGGTCCCAATTTTGGGACAGTGACAACACTAATCTGGAGGGGGTTCATCTGCAAAAACTAATGAAAAACTAAAAAACGGCATTCGGTATTCGGTACTCGGTATTCGGCCAAGCGTTTAATATTATTCGGTTTCGGCTTCTGCCACAAATTTTCATTTCAGTGCATCACTACTCCTATTGGAATTAATGTTATTCGTGGGATCTTGAAAGTGACATCATCACTGGAGCACCAGGTCAGAGTCTGTCGTCTTGAAGAATAGGGCAGCGAATCAGAGAAAAGAAAAAGGTAGATTTTATTAGCTGAAGATAAGTTATAATATCAATATCAATATTTCAGAGAGAGCGAGAGACAAAAAGAGAAAAAGAGAGACAGAGACAGTCTGACACAGAGACAACATTCAAACGTGCGGTTAATCACAATCAAATACTTCCGTATTTCACATCCAAACGGGGGTGGGGGGTGAAGGGATGTGTCTCACCCCCCCCCCGCCACCCCCGATGCTGAAAAAAATCCCAGAGGAAACACTGACTTCTGCAAGCAGCAGCAGCATGTCCTGTGGCCCAGAGTGAAGGAGGGAGAAGCGCAACCCGAACCACTGAAATAACAGATGACTCTGGACAGTCCCCTTCAAAGAAAAGCAGATGCGTTGGTCCATATGGTCAGCACCATACAGGAGCGAGCAGGAGCAGAGATAACTGCCTGTTGTTGCGAGCCTGTTATTCATGGAGACAAAGACCTCCTTCTCAGGTGGAAATGTGAAGCGGGTGTTCAGCACATTGTCAATCCACTACGTGCCCTGATCCAGCTGGAAAAAGTAAACATGCTGGTTTTTCTGGCGAAAAAACCTTGAATAGTTTTGAAGCGTATGATGCTATAGTGATCATTATACTTTGTTTTTATGTCATTTTCAATGAGGAATAGCCTGTTCTGATGGACAGAAAAGTTCAGACTTGGAGAGGGTGAACTTTTCAAACTAAAGGTAGGCTCTAAAAATAACCAAACAAACAGTATTTCTCGTCGCTTCTCAGGATAGAATTATATTTGCCCATTTTCAGTTATGCCTTGTTTTTTATTGTTCTGTTTTTCTTATTTGATAAGCCCTAGTACTGGATGCTGTAGTATGGGGTGCCGTTTGTAAAGTGGCTCACGCTGAAAATAACATCAACATTTTGCCACATTTAGCTTCAAACAATGTTTAAAAAAGCGTTGTGAATTTTTTAACGTCACCTTTTACCACATTTACAGCAATATTTGTTAACTTAGAAATATATTAAATAGTTAAATCTAAATATTAAATGTGGAACCTAAATGTTAAATTCATCTAACTGCTTCATCCTCTTGAGGGTCGCGGGGGGGCTGGAGCCTATCCCAGCTGACATCGGGCGAGAGGCAGGGTACACCTGGACAGGTCGCCAGACTATCGCAGGGCTGACACATAGAGACAGACAACCATTCACACTCACATTCACACCTACGGACAATTTAGAGTTACCAATTAACCTAGCCCCCAATGTGCATGTCTTTGGACTGTGGGAGGAAGCCGGAGTGCCTGGAGAGAACCCACGCTGACACGGGGAGAACATGCAAACTCCACACAGAAGGGCTCCCGCGCCCGGGATCGAACCGGCAACCCTCTTGCTGTGAGGCGAGAGTGCTAACCACCACACCACCGTGCCGCCCTAAATGTTAAATGTTAAATCTAAATGCTAAATATAAATATAAATATAAATGTTAAATCTAAATATTAAATATTAAATATAAATATAAATGTTAAATCTAAATGCTAAATATAAATCTAAATGTTAAATGTTAAATCTAAATGTTCTGGGTGAAACTAAATATTTAGCTAATATGCAAATTCACACTGCCAGTCACCGGAAGTACCAAAATAAAAGCTCGAGATGGTCAGACTGTGTTTATAGAATCAAATAATGAATTAAAACCAACTTATCGGGGGAAATGGACACTTGAACATACATTAGCGTGATAATAACTACCTAAAATAACAAGAAACATGTTTGGAGAAATTTTATTTGATGTGTACTTTGAGTTGTTAGTGTCCCTTCGGAGGGAATCACCTTGTTGTTTACAAATACTTCCGGGTAGAAAACCAGCAGAGTTTAGCTACATATATATATATATGAATATCTCACATTTTTCACGTCACTATATCACTGTTTAGACTAATCTGGTGTTTGTAAAGTCTATAAACACAATGATTGAACAAACATTACTATCACGTTCTGAAATTAATAACATGGTTATCGTAGATTAGCGGGGCTAACCATTAGCTGTTAGCCCCGTTAGCGGTGTCTGTAATGACTCATTAACTCGAAACGGTCTGTGAAAAAAAATATTTTTTTCCAGCGGATGTCTTAGTTACAACATGATTGAGCTAACTGGAGTAGTTTCATGTCATATCCGACAACGGGAGGCTTTTAACAGATGACGTCCTGATTTATTTTGGTACTTCCGGTGACCGGCAGTGTGAATTTGCATATTAGCTAAATATTTAGTTTCACCCAGAACATTTAGATTTAACATTTAACATTTAGATTTAGATTTAGATTTAATATTTAGATTTAGCATTTATATTTATATTTATATTTAGCATTTAGATTTAACATTTAGATTTAGATTTAGCATTTAGATCTAACATTTAGATTTAGATTTAGATTTAATATTTAGATTTAACATTTAACATTTAGGTGCCACATTTAATATTTAGATTTAACTATTTAATATATTTCTAAGTTAACAAATATTGCTGTAAATGTGGTAAAAGGTGACGTTAAAAAATTCACAATACTTTTTTAAACATTGTTTGAAGCTAAATGTGGCAAAATGTTGATGTTATTTTCAGCGTGAGACACTTTACAGACGGCACCCCATACTGTAGAGCTGTGCTTTAAATTTATTTGATTTATGTTGATAGGTTCTAAAAATAAACCAACGGACAGTACCCGTTGCGGTCTCAGGATACGCTGTATAGCACACATTATCGTTACTGCCTTTGTTATTTATTGTTATTATTGTTATTATTTGACAAGCCTATAAGTATTGGATGCTATAGGGCTGTGTTTTAATTTAATTGATTTGTGTCGATTACTGTACTGGAAGTGGACTGTAGCCCACAGACAATTTTTTAAAAATATTTA
Source organism: Epinephelus fuscoguttatus (assembly GCF_011397635.1). NCBI lineage: Eukaryota > Metazoa > Chordata > Actinopteri > Perciformes > Serranidae > Epinephelus > Epinephelus fuscoguttatus. Next base: position 4,890,109 of record NC_064755.1, read on the forward strand.
TTAATTAAAGTTGTTAATGTTATACATGTTTTGTTGTTATTTTTACAGTATTCTTAGGCCTATGTAATGTTTGCTATTCTGTTGCTGAACGGTATAGGCGCAAGCCCACTCCCTCTGAGCCCTTTAAAGTGATTTTTAATTAGTCACGATAATGCCGTATACCCTGGGGAAATGTGGGGAAGGTTTAACAGTAACAAAATTTGGATACCGCCCAACTCTAGTGTTTGAGTCAGATTTTATTTCATTAAGGTGTAATTTGAGATTAAAAAGGGGAATAATAACTGAAACATAATTCTTAGTGGGATTTAACATCAGTGAATCATATATTCCTGCTAAGTGGAGGCACCGTCATTTATTTGTAATTCATAACAAGGTTTTAAAAGCCGGTAAATGTATTTCTGTTATACAGGTTACGGTTAGCCATAGCTAAAACTACCCAGGGCTCCGCCCATAGTACTACAATACCTTTTAGACATATATAGATACATGGGACGGGTGTTACACAAGTACATATTATATATTTATTTAATTTATGTGAAAATATTTATTTATGATTTTATACACATATGGGAAAAAAAAGAAAAATATTAAATTAAAACTGCTTCAATAGTTACTTATAGTGAATTATTGGATTCCCAAATTGAATTTAGGCCAAATAATTAAATTGTTACGACTTGAAAATGTATTAATCTTTATTAGATATTGCCCTGGTTTTGCAGACAAGGTTTATATTAAGCCAGGAGTAGGTCTAAGTCAGGCTAGTTAAGCTAGGCCATTTAAAGGGGAAGTTCTGTTTTTTTACAACCTGGACCTTATTTCTGGCATTAAATACTGTTGTTTACTCACCCAGATAAGTTTGGTGTCATCTGGAGTCCTTCGGAAGATATTAGATCTGCGAGAGCCACGTACATCCATATAGTGGGAATGATCGGGGCACCGACAATGAGGCTCTAAATAACACATTATCTGCCACGAAACTCGTTCATTTCACCAATATGTTTTTATGAGCTTGTTGAAATGAGGATGCGGAGGCAGAGAGAGCAACAGCTGGCCAGAGAACAACAAACCACTGCACATCCGAGAATAGATGCTAACTGGTGGTGTCCTTGTGGACAGTGTTCTACTATGCCAACAGAGGAGGAATGCCTTTGTTGCTCCGAGTGGGATTTGAGGCCAGGAGAGACACGTCTGAATGTCTCCACAAATGACTGTATCACAACTACAGAGGATTTCACTTCTATGATCAGCCATGTTGTTGTAGAAACCTTTTTTCGTGTCCCGAAAGTAAACTGGAAGACCCAGCCAAAGCCTGCAGGACCGAACGGGCAACTTTCAATTGAGTAAGTAGCCTACACACATGCATACATTTTTTTCCTTGAATTTGTTTGCTTGATAAGTAAATAACTATGAGAATTTACATTTCTTTAGTTTCTTCTCATCCCTTGTGTAGAACGGCCTGCACACTGCACAAAAAGCAGAGGCACTTCTTATGCAAAACGTGAATTTATTATTACATAGTGCTCAGTGACAAAAAGTGAGAAACAGAAAAGTGAATATTTCAGTGGTAAAGAGGATTGTCTTTACGAATTGCCTCTGATTTTATTTATTTATTTTTTTTTTTGCAGTGTGTGGACCATTCTACACAAGCCATTTGACACTCATTCTTTGGCTTTATGCACCCGCTTTACACATAGAAAGCCAGACTTCAAGAGCGCACACTTTTCTCCCTCCTCTGTATTTACTTTCTTCTAATCAACTTGACACTCTGTCCTATAGGCAGTGCAGACTCGTAGCCTATCACATTGTGCTGGAGTGGGCACTTGGAGGGGAACGCCTTGGACCTGGCAATAGAAGAGTGATTCCTAGCTGCATTGTTACAGCCATCAGAAGCAAATACCCATCACCCACAGGCAGCTATGCTGGATTCACCGAGGCAGAGGAGATTTTCAATATCATTTGATAACAAACTGCAGTATATACATTTTATACAGAGAACTGTTATCTTTCATTACTCCTGCTAATAAAAAATAAAAACACAAAGTTGTTTATTTGTCAAACAGCATACAGTACAAACACCTACAGTGGTGAGGCTAATATTGTGTTGCTCTGAAAAAACTCCCAAAATGAGTGGTCCGTCTAGCCACTAAAACGTTTCTGTCTGGTCTAGGAACCGGAGCAATGTTCTGAAGCAGTCTTTTGTCTCTTCTCCTTGCGAGGCACTGTGTAAAACATATTTGGATCATCCCTCATTTGCAGTACACGCTCCATAAGGTCTCTCCAGAAAGTCTGCGTTGTCTAAACATAGATGGGCTTCGTCACCCATTCTTGCATCTGTCTGGAGAAGGGAAAACTCCAGCAGAGTTGTTCTGCGTAAAAAATTAAAGCATTTTCTTATTATAGTTCACCATATAAGACCTTCACTATTTTTATGTGAATGCAGTTTTCAATTCCAGGAAATATATTACAGCACAAAACAGGGGTTTGCAAAGATATATAAAGATTGTCAATTGTCAAGACAGTAAAAGCAGGCTTTTAAAAATTTGCAGCGCCCCATTAGTTACCATTTTGCCCATCATAAATATCCATTCCTCTCATGTGATTGACTGGGTGTGTCTCTGGCATCAGTGCTGCTTTCTGCAACAACCTTCAGTAGTTTTTTTGTGTATTCTTGCTTGTAGAGAACAAAATAACACAATTAGGTAAATCTATTGCTCTCTCTCTCTCTTTCTCTCTCTCTCTCTCTATATATATATTTTCTGTCAATCTCACGTTACCTTCTTTAGTAGTAGCCTGTGGTCTGCCTACATTTTTGTTGTGGTCCATTATTGCCAGCTGTGTGCATGCCCGCATGGAGTCATATCCAAACTGCAATCTTTTCGGAGCGTATTTCAGCACCACGGAGTGATACGCCTCCAGAGATCCTGTGTTGGTGAATGACAGACAACCACAGACAAATATATATGTGTGTTTACTTGACTAGTATATTTTTGATTTCCTAGTGAACTGTAAAGCTATTTGAACTATAGTGCAGACATGTTTGTCCTGTTACAAATAATAAAAGACAAGCGTCTCAACTCACTTGCAGTAATGGCGATGATGTAGAGGCAGACGGGTGTGCAGTAATCGAAGTGGAGGTTGATGTGGATGGGATCGGGTCCTAGTGCACACAAAAACGATACACATTGTGTCAGTGTAATAATGGAGGGGCAAAATTGATACTCTGCTAACATCCATAAAAGGCATTTTGGCTGCTGTGCTTACCGCTGAGTGTGACCATGTAGGAGCCAAAGCAATGTATTTCCCTGATAGGGATCGTCTTGTGCCTGTTGTTGTCGTCTGAGGTGGACTGGTGAGCACTAGAGTCAATGCAGAGGATAAACAAGGCCCAGATGATCCAGATGGCTCCTCATCTACTCGGTGTTTGCTTTTGATTGGAGTGGACTGGGGGTGTGTTTCAAAGTCTGGTTCTGGAAAGTATACCTCAACACTGGCATTTTCCTAAAAAAAAAAAAGAAGTGTGTTACACAGCATCATAACAAAAAGAGCTTTTACTTTACTCCACTGTTGGTAAGGTGTCTATTAGCCTACATGTAGGTATGGGAGCATGTGTTCCCACAGCCCTGTGTTCCCACATTACTAAGATATGATTCAAATTTAGGCCGCAATTCTAATCTGCATCGAGGAACATGGCCTCGGATCGTGATCAAAATTTGAGGGGGGCTTCCTCGCTCCATGCTTCACCTCCCCACCAAGTTTTGGGAAAATCAGTGCAGTTCTGCATTTTTTGTACATTTGGTTTTTCAATTGGTCACAAAAGCGCCGCCCAAGCATGGATAGGGCCTACATCATGGTCAAATCAACAGAGCAGTAGTTTCTGAGTAATCATATGATTACTTGTAAATGTGGGAACGTAGACCTAATTTTGAAAAGAAAAATTGTCTTAGTAATGTGGGAACATCAAGGTGACCCATAGGTACAGCAGCCCAATTCACACATTGTTGTCTGCAGAGGGTAACGTTATGTAATTGAGTTATTCAACACTTAGTATGGACTCGAGTAAATTATGGTGCATTACAGTACAGTATTTTTTGTATGAGTGTATTTATAGTACTAGCGCTTTGAAATAGGCCTTGAATAGAATTATTCAACTTATCTTTTACCGTTTTGTAGTTTGAGATATTACACCGATCCATGTACACAGATAATAGTCTAATAACATCAGTACACAAAGCATCAATAGAAATGCATTACCTCCGTTGTGTCTGCTGTGCCTTCTGCAATGATTGGGATGGCATTCTTCCTGAGGTTGAGACACTGCACTTTCTGGCCTTCTTTCTTTGCCCTTGTGGGAAAGAAGTCTTCCAGAGCGAAGTGAGCACTACAAACCCTATGATCCGCACGCCTCAATGCTCCCTCTTGAGTATTAGGGTCCATTTTCAGCGCAACTAGCCAGAGCTTTAGTAATTCCAGGTTGTGTGATGGAAGCCTGTGGAAGCTGAACTTTGTCCAACTTGTCATTTTGTTGGTACAATTAGGAAAAAACGCAAAAACTAACCATGGTGTACTTACTAGCCACGTTAGCAAATTCCAGTTGTAAACAGAGCCGTGCTGTGAGTGTGCGGCAGCGCACCTGGATGACATCATCCCAGTCAGACGTCAGTAGGTCAATATAAAAGACCTGGATGATGATGACAACCAACTCTAGCGATTCATAAAAACATATTGGTGAAATGAACGAGTTTCGTGGCAGATAATGTGTTATTTAGAGCCTCATTGTTGGCGTCCCGATCATTCCCACTATATGGATGTACGTGGCTCTCGCGGATCTAAATATCTTCCGAAGGACTCCAAATGACACCAAACTTATCTGGGTGAGTAAACAACTGGAACTTCCCCTTTAAGTGGCTTGCATGAACGTGGCTTAAATTTGTCTTAGTTAGTCTGAGACTATGGAGTCCTGGAGTAAGCCTAAATGAGAACACCTGGGTCAAGCCTCGTTAGATTAAGTGGGAGCACAGCCTGTTAGCCTAATGGTGCTCATAAAAACCTGGAATGGAATTGAGGACAGCATTGCTGGAGGGAATTTTGACACCACACAATGGCTGAAGCTAAAAGAACACGCTCAAAGAACTATACTGAGCATGAAAAAACTCTACGTAAACAAATTGCGGGAAAACATACTGTTATTGAAAGTAAGAGCCATACTGCTGCTACTAAGCATAAGAAGAGGAGTGCTTGGGCTGCCATTTGCAGTGAATTCAATGCAAACGAAAATGTAACCACAAGAGCAGTACAACAACTGCAGGTAAGATATGTCCATTATGATCCGTATATCACAGATGTCATATAGTTTTGTGACATTGTTTATATTGATTGATATCTGCCTTCAAAGACTGTGGAAGAACATCAAATTAGATTTGAAAAAAAAAGAATGCAGAGGCCAGAAGAGAGTGATTTACTACCGGTGGTGGACCACCACCAAGTAAAGACAAAACAGATGAATTGGGTGACTTGTTGTCTAGAATATTAGAGGACCAGCAACCTCTGGATGGTATACCAGATGATGACCATTTGGACAGTACACATGAAGAACTGAGCACAAATGATAAATGTACCAAATAAAGTAAATCAGTTACCTCCTTCTGTAAATACAGTATATTCCACTGTCCGTGTTTATCTTTGTTTTTATTTCATTCTCAGGACCACATGACTTTGTGTATCTAACAGTGTTCTTTTCCCAGAGGAAATTATTCTAACCCTGTTGGAAGAGCCAGTGCACAGTGACTGTGCACCCTCCACATCTTATATGGCATCCCAGAGAAAAGATGCTTCCACCACCTTCCAACAGAGACCAAAAAGGATGTCCATGCATGAAAAGTTAGTCTTAGAATTTCATGAGCAGAAAATGAAATATCTGAAAGAAGACCATGACATGAAAATGAGAATTCTACAGGTTGAATTGGATATGAAATTAAAAGAGAGCTGCTCAAAGAAAGATGCATGAGACAGCTATGCTGAACAATGTAATGAAATAAGTTGTGAAAATAAATGCTTTCTCACTTGGCAAGAGTGTGAGAATTGTAGTAACCACAAACTACATTTTAGATCAGCCTTGGTTGAGTTTCTCATTTAATTTTGCTGCACACTATTTACATGTTGTACACAACAAACACTATTAAAGCAAAAACAAGCCATAATCAATACCTTCCATGGTTAAATGCATCTTTTTGTCTAACTGAAGTGCTGCAAAGTGAAAGCAGCTCAGTGTGCAAGTCCTCATTGGTTATTGTTTGCCACCAGCATGGGCACATCTGGATCATTCTGCTGCTTCAGGTAGTTGTGTAGCACAGCTGTAGCAATGATCACCTTGCAGCATCTCCTTGGCTCAAAACGAAGTGTACTGTGTAAACACTGGAAACAATTTTTCTACACTCAAAACATACGCTCGACCATCCCTCCAGCGCAAATATGAGCTCTGTTGTATCTTTGCTGCTCAGCTGTTGGGGGATGTAGGTATGGCGTGAATAAATAGGTACTCTGACCATATCCACTGTCACCAAGTAGTAGTCCACTATGTTGCCCTCTCTCAAACTAAGCACACAAAAGTTGTGAAAAATCCTTGAATCATGTGTTGCGCCTTTCCAATGGGCAACACTGTTAGAAAACTCTAAATTGGGAGTGCATACAGCCTGAACATTGATGGAAAACCAGTTCTTACAGTTCCTGTACTCCTATTTGATGGCAACATGACATCTATCTATACAGTCAATCACTCCTGGGAAGTGCCCATATTCATAGAATCGCACTTTATAGTTGTCTTGCTCAGCAGCATAAGGGAATTTAATATACAGACTTCTCAGTTCACAAATGGCACTGCAGACATTGTGAACTATTCTACACACTGTTGCTTCACTGACACCACACAAATCACCAGTTTCATGATGAAAGGTCCCAGATGCCAAGAACCTCAAAGTGAGAGAGAGAACTGGGTACAGGCCTTCCTCTTTGAGACATAGAGGAAAGTCTTGGCTCAAGCAAAGTAATTATCTCCAGTGCATTTTCTTTGTACATACGAAAGCGGTCTCGGAAAGCTATCTCATCAATATGATTCAATGGATTACTCCTATCCACAAGTATTTGTCTGGCTGGCCTCTGTAATGCATATTGGTCTTTATTTAGATATTCAAAATACTCCATGCTCCCAAACAGTCTGTGCTCCCTTTCACAAACAGTGCTAAGCCGAAGTTAAACCCGCCTCTTTGAAGGATTAATTTAGGATTCAATTTAGTCCTAGAGTAGCTCTAATCCACCCTCTTGCAATCGGCTTTGTTTAATCCAGAACTGACTAAATCTACGACTATTTTAAGATAAGTCTGTGCAAGTGACTTAGAGTTAAGACAGCTCAAACAGCATTTTAGTCTGGGACTAGGCTTAAGCCTTGTCTGTGAAAACGGGCCATTAAGTTTTTTGCCAGATACACACTCACACACTTTCTCCGGAAAATGACCCCACGGGTGCAAATTTACACAAACTATGACCACTGGGGACGCTGTCCGAAACACAACATGTCATGAAAAGTGATGTCATGGGGTCCTTCTTTTTTCCAAGGCATATCAGGAGGCCATTTTCTATGGATTGCAATGCTCGTGCCTGTGGGGATCAGGTTTTGGACTCCATGGGGTGAGTGATATGTCAGGTCATGGGCCCCATCAGGATAGGAAAACACACACACACACACACACACACACACACACACACGGGGCTATTATCATCCATACAGCCTACTGTAGTAGCAGCCAAAACTCTCAGATTTTTCTTAAGTTATGTACTGTAGACATGCTACTTACTCAAAGCCTTCTACAGACGAATGTCGTTGGAGTTGCATTGCTGCCACCTTCAGGATCTACTCATCATCACCTATATTCTCTTCAGCAGAAAGGTGTCTGTTAGATATTTAAAGAGACAGCGCTTTCCCCTCCTACTTGCTCCCACTCTTAGAATGTCCTTTACTGAGACTTCCTCCAACCCCAGCATTCTCATCTCTCCCAGCATCTCCTGCCTTTAATTACTGTATTTTCTACAAGACACAATGACGTGTTGCACAGTCTCAGGCTCCTGACACTCAGAACATAAGCCATTTTGGTGTTTCCCTATAATGAGAAGTGTATTATTTAAAAAAGTGTGGCCAATTCTCAGTCTTGAAATAGTGACTTCCTCCTTCCTACTCATCCCTTCTCTACCACAAGATTTACCTTGGTCGGTTACTCTACTGGCCACTGAGAATAAATGCCTGCCTTTAGTCTCTCTCTCCCGTAGTTGCTGCCACTGAGCAATAATCCCACTCCACACTAGACATTTCCCCTCAGCCTTAGATAGACTTAGGCTCACATCCATACTCTCTTTCCTCACAGCTGTTTTTGCTAATCGGTCCACTGCCTCATTAGCTGACACTTCTGTATGAGCTGGGACCCATGTAAAAGAAATTCCTACTCCCCTCATAGCCACATTCTTAAGTACCATTACAATCTCAATCCTAGTACAATCTCATGGATAAGGTCTTGGCAACTCTGGGCTGTCCCAGTCCCAATGCTTGTGATTGCTGACACAGAATCACTACACGCCAGTACATTACGATGTTGAATGTTCAGTCGCTCAAGAGGACGTCAGATTTTCTCAGTGTGTTTATTGTCGAGCTGTATGCTATTTTAATGGCGGTGCAATGGACTGAACAGCTTCAACTCCTGAACCATAAATGCTGCCCCTGTAGCACCAGTACCTTGATTTTTCGACCCATCAGTAGGCTAAACAGTAGTAGATGATCTTCACACCACTCTCTCACATGGCATTGAAACTCAAACCCCATATTTGCTGCTTTATTTCTTGCTTTAATTTCAAGCAGCCCTAAGTCGACCTTTGGTACCTCAAGTTGCCATATAGGTATTTGAGGCCACAATACGGTTGGACAGAACGGTTTATCAAGCACTGATAGCTCCTGTGCCACTGCCTTCCCTGTCCATCCAAAACTTGGCACATTTGCTACTCCGCTTTCCCAGCATGCTTGACTAGCTATTCTAACTGGGTGATCTTCCCTTTGCCCCATCAAGTTAACCCAGTAGTTGGCCATCAACTGTTTCCTGCGTAGCCACAGAGGCATCTCTCCTGTCTCAACTTGCAGAGAACAAATTGGGGATGTTCGTACAGCTCCTGTGCATATCCTCAGAGCTTTAGCTTGAACTAGATCCAGTCCAGCCAACACTGACTTCGATGCAGACCCATACACCAGACTTCCATACTCCATCCTAGATCTAATCAAATATACATAAATTTGCTTAAAGGGATAGTGCACCCAAAAATGAAAATTCAGCCATTATCTACTCACCCTCATGTCGAGGAAGGCTCTGGTGAAGTTTTAGAGTCCTCATATCCCTTGCGAAGATCGGCGGGGGGAGCGGCTAGCACACCTAATGGCTGACGGCGCCCCAGACTAATGTCCAAGAACACAAAATTTAAACCACAAAATATCTCCAACATGCTCATCCGTAGTGATTCAGGTGTGCTGCAGCCCAGACGTAAAAAGTGGTTTCGAAAAACGTCATATGAACTCTGTTTTTAGCCTCACTGTAGCCTGTAGCTCTGACTGCTTCTCTGTGCTCCGTGCTCACGTGTGCGTGCTTGTGCGAGACCAGCGAAAGCATGAGCTTTGCTTACCCATGTTTACATCACGTGGCATGTGACACGTGCACCACTGGGAGAGACAACAGTAACCACAGTAGCTAAAAGATAATTTGCCCTACGGTCTTTTAGCAAAGGACAGCCCAACATGTCTGAAGACTTTGAAACTGAGGAGGAACAGCATTTCTTTGTTCTTTGAGTCGAGCACTGGAAACCTGGTGGTGTAGTTGTTTCAAATGCAAAGCAATGCCAACAGATGAGGAAAGTCTTTGCTGCTCACACTGGGAATTGGCGATGCCTGTACTTGAGAATCTGGACATCAGTACTGACGAGACTGCTGCTCTTCAGAGACCGTGCATCACCGATCACCCTGAGCGTGCACATGTGAGCGCAGTGCACAGAGAAGCAGTCAGAGCTACAGGCTACAGTGAGGCTAAAAACAGAGTTCATATGACGTTTTTTGAAACCACTTTTTACGTCTGGGCTTCAGGACACTTGGATCACTACGGATGAGCATGTTGGAGATATTTTGTGGTTTAAATTTTGTGTTGCTGGACGTTAGTTTGGGGCGCCGTCAGCCGTTAGGTGTGCTAGCTGCTCCCCCCGCCGATCTCCGCAAGGGATGTGAGGACTCTAAAACTTCACCAGAGCCTTCCTCGACATGAGGGTGAGTAGATAATGGCTGAATTTTCATTTTTGGGTGCACTATCCATGCAACATGCAACATGTAACATGTTGATGCAACATCTGCCCCCCATTCCATTCCAGCTAGGCATCTCATAATATTCAGTACCTTTTTACACTTATCAATTACTTTCATTATATGAACCCTCCAGGTAAGTCTTTCATCAAAAAACACACCCAAGAACTTAAAACACTTTACCCTAGCCAAACTCTTGCCATACAGCTTCACACTTATTGCTTCACTTATTTTCTTTCTTGTAAAGAACATAGTTTTAGTCTTCTCAATGGAAAACCTAAACCCCCCCCCCCCTCCCCCACTCCTCTACTTGTGTCACTGATTCCTGTAGCTTCTTCACAGTATGCTTTACATTCTTCCCTCTTTTCCATAGACTGCCATCATCTGCAAATAGCGACTTGCCAATTCCAGGTTAGACATTTGAAAATATATAATTTATCATGATATTAAATAACAGTGGACTTATCACACTGCCTTGAGGGGTACCATTTTCTACTACACATTTCTTGGATATTTCTGGGTCCATTTTAACCTGAATACTCCTACTGTCTGAAAATCCAGAACCCAGTTATATACATTTCCCTCTACCCCTAATATGTGCATCTTGATTAACAGACCCTCTACCCATAGCATATCATAGGCTTTCTCTACATCCAAGAAAATTATCACCACACTCTTTATTAACCTGAGCTTTCCTTATCTCATCCTCTAGACATATTATAGAATCAGTAGTGCTTCTTCCTTTTCTGAATCCACTCTGACAACTAGTCATCAGCCCCTTCTCTCCCATAAAGTACATTAGTCTTCCATTTACCAGCCTTTCCATTAACTTGCCTACGTGGGATGTTAGGGCTATCGGTCTATAGTTTGTTGGTTTACTCAGATCTTTCCCTGGTTTTCTAACGGGAACAATAACTGCCTCTTTCCATCCTGATGGGATCTTGCCCTCTTCCCAAACTTTGTTATATAGTCCCAACAGCTTCTGCAGTTCCTTCTTACTTAATTGACTTAACATGGTATAACAAATGCCATCTTTCCCAGGGGCTGACTTTTTATACTTAGCCAGACCACTTTTTAGCTCTCCCATTGTAAATGGAACATTATACTTATCCTCTGACCTTACCTTTCTTTAAACATCCCCATATAATCTCTTAGTTTCAGCTCTACTCATTTTCTCTTCCTCTGACAAGTTATTGGAACTATGTACTTCTCCACTTCTCCACATTTGTTATAGCCACCTGCTCCCCATCAGAGAGGACTGGATAATTCCATTCTCTTCTATTTCCCTCCATTTTCTTGATCATTCTCCAAACTTCATCTTTAGTGGTTGTACTTCCAGTTGAGCTACACTAATCTCTCCACAATTCCCTTTAGTTTGTCTTATAGTTCTCCTCACCACTGCCTGTAATTGTTTATATTCAATCAGGTGTTGATAATTATGTGTTCTTTGTAGTACTCTGAAAGCTCTATTCCTATCCTTAACTGCCTTCCACCATGGAACTGCTTTCCTTGCCAGTTTTCCTGAGCTTTTTGGAATTGACATCACTGCAGCCATATATATACTCTGCCTCACATCAGTCTCATACTTCTCAACATCACTTGACTCCTGGACTGCACTCAAATAAGCATCACTTGTTTCCTTATACTTCTTCCAGTCTGCCTTTGTGAAGATCCATCTTCCATTACAATTCACTGAATGTACCACCATACTAATGTCTAGACTACACATAATTGGATAGTGATCACTTCCAATAGTGCCCTCTCCATACACTTCCTACTCACACTTTGGAGCCAAACTACTGGGCATAAATGTGAGATCCAACACTGACTCTTTACCCATTCTGATGTCTCTTCTAGTCACTCTGCCATCATTCACACATGCTAAACTCATGTCACTCAACACTTCCTCAATTACCTGACCACTGTTATCTGTCTTTTCACCACCCCACAATGTACTGTGGGCATTAAAGTCCCCACACCAAATAACATTATCTCCACCCAGGTCTTCTGTTTCCTCTAGCCCTTTTACCTCTAACTGTCTGAAAGGGTTATAATAATTTATTACCACAGTTCTCTTCTTATCTGTCCATACTTCCACTACTACATATTCCTGTTCCTTTCCTATACCCAATACCATATATGGAATACCCCTTCTTACAAAAGTAGCATAGCCTCCTCCATTTCCTCTCTCTCTATCTCGTCTAATAACAATATAATTAAATAAGACAATATCCAAACTAGGCTGTAACCAGGTTTCTTGAATACAAATTATATCTGGTTTTACATCTCTACTACAGTCCTTCTTCTTCATATTCTGAATCTCAGTCTCCCTTCTCATTACTTCACACCCCCAGTAGGCCGCACTGTGTGCCCTTCCACAGTTACAGCATTTAGGCCTTACTCCCTCTCCCCATTCCCCATAGTCATGAGCTTCTCCATATTTTGCACACCTTTTCTCCCCTTTGCACATTTTAGCTACATGACCAAACTTTTGACATTTGAAACATCTCATTGGTTTTTGAGTAAACTCTCTCACACTATACCTCATATACCCATAGAACACCTCTTTAGGTAACTCATTAGTACTGAACTAAATTAAAACTGACTCGGTTTCTTTTTTCTCAATTCCCCTAGTCGGTTTTGTACTCTTGACCGCATCACACTTTTCCTTTAAATGTTTTACTAGGTCCCTCATCTCTACCATTACAGGAATCCCGTAGATCACCCCTTTACTTCCTTGATTGCCCACTCTCACCACCTTTACCACTTTTACTCTCCCAACCGCTTGCAATTTTTCAGCTCTTTCAGCCTGCTTTTCCGAGTTACACCCAATTAACAAATTGCCATCATTCAAAATTCAAGCATATTTAACCTCCCCAACTTGATTCTTTATTATTTTCATCAGCGTTATTGGATCCGTATTCTTCACTCCACCGTCATCAAACCTCACAACGACGTTCCATCTCTCCTCACTCTCTTTACTCTCTTAAAACCGCTTTGCTTTATTCACCCTCCTTAACTGCCAGCTCTCATCCTCCTCCTCCAGCTCATCCATATTCCAACTATCTCCCTGACTCCCCGTCATGGTAAAGAATATAATCTCACAAAATATTCCCTCCACTCAGTCTGCTCTAACCCTGACACTCAAAATACAGATGTTATTATGTTGACTTTTTACTTATCCAAACAATCAATCCAGACTTTCCCAGACGGTGAGACCAACAGCACACCCTGGCGTCCTCGTGGCTCAACCCGGAACCATCTCCAATCGCACAAACCGCAGGGACTCCACACCAAGGGGAATCTCAGGTGCAGGGCACATTTAAATATGATTTGCATATTTAAATGGGGGCGTCGATAGGGAGGGGTCAGGTACTCCAACATGTGCGCTCAATTCCACATTGATTGGGATGCACAAAGGAAATGTACCTGGATTCATGTGTACGCACAGATTCATACATCTGGATGTTTTTGTGCATAGGACGTTTTCTGGATTTAAGTGTACGCCATGTTTCAGTAGGAAATCCATGCGAGTCTTTGTACATGTAGTCTCGCCACCAGACAATCACAGATCACTGGCTTCTGATAGTCTGGGGACACTCCTTTCTAAAGTGTGTTTAACACACCGGCGAAAACGGCCGGCAACAAACAACGCCTCTTGCATTTTTGAAAAGGACACGCCCTCCCGGAAATTTGCGCTCCCCCTTTTCTCGTCCGCCAGGAAACAAACACACAGAGAGCTTGAAAATGGATGCCGAGAGATTGACAAAGAGGTTTGTGTTTCAGAGAAAGTCAAATGTGGTGCTGTCCACAGAAGCTTGTTTTCAGTTTGTTTCCCCAACTCTGGGAAGTTCTCAGGTGTGACCGATCTTCTATTTTAACGAGGAGTTGAGCTGAAAGGGCGCAGGCACACGCACGCACGCACGCACACACACACACACACACACACACACACACACACACACAGTAGTGTGTGATCACTTGATGTGATTGCCCCAGCACAGAGTGCTTATCTGTCCCCTCAGAGGATGTGATCAATGTGAATCAATGTAATTCTGACTCCGGGAACTGCTTGTCCTGATAAGATACTGCATCATAGCGGGACATATTTCTGTTTAGTCACCCCAACTTAAATCAGGACTTTCTCACTCTTGCATATGTTGTGGTGGTCAGTCAAAATTCAGTGAAAACAGAACAGTAAAAACTTGTCTCCAGTAACTTTTTCTTGAATTCCGTCCCACTTTTTTCATAATGCTTCTATGTGAGCAGTCATATCCCTGAAGATTTCACCTGATCTTCTGTATTTTGTTCATGTTGGAAATAAAGAGCGACTGTCTGGCTTCTTTCCAAAGCTTCTTGCTGCAACAGATGCATAGTGACTCCCCTCTCAGCGGGGAACTAACTGCAGAAAATACCATAGGAAACAATAACATGGAGCCTTTTATGTAGGTTTTATTTTGGCAGAGGTAAATAAGAGGTCAAATTAAAATAAGTTAAAAAAAAAAAAAAAAAGAAAGCACAACAGGAGCCTCTCTATATTTACTGAGCTCTGTATTTTCCCACATTAAAGGACTGAAAAGTAACACAACAGAGAAATGTTAGAGATGAATTTGTCCACTGGTATTTCTAGTGAAAAGGAAATTGAAAAAACCATCATCTGTAAACAAGGGTCACCTTTCACCAGGTTCAGACTACATGACATCAGCCAGATTATAGCCCGATACTGCGTCATACGGTGCTGGCTCGGACCATGAACGACAATTATTGTCATACGCGATAATCCATCACTTTCTGGGGGTGCATTGGCTCAGTCCATAGGTCCCTGGTTTGGGAACTAGAGGGTCACAGACTCAAGTCCCCATCCGGACCAAATATGGAGTTTGGACCCGGAGAGGTGCCAGCCAGGACCCTGAGGACTGCTGAGGTGCCCCCGAGCAAGGCACCAAACCCCCAACTGGAAAAAGTTTGGCGTGAAAGAGCAGTGGCACTTCTGCCATTATTACTTAATTGTAGAGTAGGATATAAGGGAATAAAATTCACAAATAGTGGCGGGGTTTTTACAGACCCCAAATGCAGAGGGTATGAGCTTCATTTGAAACAGGCTACATCCACTCCTGTTTGTTCTGTTAAATTTAATGCATCACGCTGTTTAAACTCAACACTTCCTGTATCTGTTGAGAGAATCCCTTCATTTGGAACTTGTTGTGGAGGATTCAGTGACTTGTATGTTTGCATGCGGTTCTTCAAATGTAGCTGCTGCCATCTGGTGGCAACTTTTTTTACATTACAGTAACAGTTCGGCAGGCACATGAACAGTCACGCTGACTGAAATAATAATAAAATAAATAAATAAATAAATAAATGAACAGGACATGAATGATCCAGTGACATCACATGTCATGAAAGATGACCAGGGATAATTGACTAATATTTGACTCAATCAGACATAATGACTGTCAGCATAGACAAAATGTTGTGTAGTTTGTACTCGGCATTACTTGATGATTTGAGGCAGGGCTGGAGAAAGTTGTTTTTAATGTACTTGCACCTTTTTTTTTTTTTTTAACAAACATTTTACTTGCACTCAAAAGGATATGTTGCTGATTTTCAACCAGTTTTGTGTCACAGTATGTGTATTATGTGTAAATGAACTATGATGAGCCATCCTCCATCTTACCAGCGAACAGATCTTCCTGCTCATTTGTCAGCAAAGTAGTGGTTCCCAACTGGTCCAGCCATAGGGTCCAGATTCCTCCTTCATCATTAGTACACACAGTTTAATGTATTCAGCATCACTTGCGTCTATGCCAGAAATTCACCATATTTAAAAATAAAGTGTGATTTTATACAAACCTGACACGTTTTCGAGTCACTCATGGTCCATTCAGAATTGATCCACAACCCACTTCTGTACTGTGACCCACCAGTTGGGAACCACTCCGCTAAATGACGCCTTTCATGTCATGCAGTGGATGTTCGCTGGCTCTTTGGCTGTTCAAGCTACAGATTCTACTTCTCATTTTTAAATACCTGCTGTTACGGACAGAGCATGCGTTCCAAATCACACAGTTTTTCCTGGTCCTTTAAGTAGATACTGCAGCTGTCCATAAAATGCATGCACTGTTGCATGCAGTATACACACCGTTGGGACATACTACTTTCTCACAATATTACGCCCTGAACTTTGACCCTCTTGCTTTTTTATCCTTGGAGATAAAACAAATGCCATTTGCTGCCAAGCTCGGCAGAGATGGAAATCAACCCAGAGAGCTCTGCTGTTGTCACTTTGCAATTTATGTAGTTTAACTTTAAAGTTGGTATAACTGCACAGATTGTAGATTCTAACGTATTATATCTGCGACTGTGAAGTTACATCTGCAGTTGTTATCTTTATAGTTATGTCCCATTGTTGTTTGTAATATTCATGATTATTTGGTTCACTTAAACAATCAATATTCCTTGTATTACTATATGACTGGTCATCAGGTCGTTGAATGCTCCATGATCTGTCATTACGACTTCTGACAGCTGTCAATCAACTGACATTGTCCACTGTGCAAAGGATTGTGGGTCAGAATAGTCAGAAAAGCATGTTGGCTTGCGTGCTGCAAAATCAGACCAGATGTAGTAAAAAATCCTGGTGTTTTTGGCATACTGCATTTGACATACTATGTAGTTCTTTGAAGAATAAGAAACACTGACAGCCAATCAAAATCCATGTGGGCATATGGGGCACCAGAGCAGGAGGGCCCAGTTATTCTTATAGTTATAATTCTTGGTGTGGACAACACATTCTTATGCCTGACTTGTCAAATACTGGGGCTTGGTCAGTAGCATGCATTGTCGTTTCAAAATTAACTTCCATATTCACAGGAAATGTAGAGTTTCTGCTTGTTAAATGCAGTGTCAAAATCAACTTAGAAAATCAACTTAGAACCTAAGTGAAAAAATTGTTTATAGATTAACTTCATTAGGTTTAGACAACAAAAGTGCATGGATAGGTTTAAAAAACATTCATGAATTGGCTTAAAATAAATACGTTTGTTACTAACATAATGTAATGTCATCTATATCAACATACATCATGATGGACTGTACCATGGGGTGTACCATGCTACCATGCTACACTATGCACACTATGTTGTTATTAAATAAAACTTGACTGACATCTGGTTTCACACGAAAAGAGCAGTTTCCTGGGTTAAAGTCTGGAGTTTGTTTGACCCAGTGTTAATTTTGACAGCTATTTTAGATTTAGTCTTGAGATGAAAATGCTTATTAGTTTTAGTCATATTTAGTCATTTTTATCCTTCATAGTTTTAGTCAATGAAAATTCAAAATCAAATGTTATTTTTTTTCTTGGCAGAAATGGGCTTCCATACAAGATAAATTATATGCCCAGGTGTAACAAAGCTTTAGAAATGGAGAGCTGACACCATGAATTACATCTGGCTGTCCATTTAAATCTCAGCAGAGATCTAGTGAAGGCGGAAAGAAGTTAAAATTTCCACCTTAAAGTTATGGCATTGTGTGAGGGAACATGATGCAGCTGAGTCTACAGTTCTCTTTGTTGTTCTTTAACTCTCCATCAGTAATAGCAGAGTTTACTGATGCTCGACAGTCATTTGTTTGCCCTTTGCTCTGCCTATGTGTATTCCCCTTTCCTCCTCCTCCTGATTGATTCCTCTGTGCTTTGTGTCATCTTGATGTGGATGAATGATGATCTTTGCCTCTCTGACAACCAATCAATACCTCATTTCGTTTCATTTTCAGGTGCCTCACGCTGTGTGTGGATGTGTGCTTTTGTGGTTTCTCTGTTTCTATTTGTTTACAGATTTCTGCGAAAACACTCCTTGACTTGCTTATTGCTAATTACTCCACTGATTGGGACCTCACCGTTACACTCACTGCGTTGATTTAAACCATCCCGTGTGTATGTGCTTACGTGTGCTCCGGTAGTCGTGCTTTTATGTATGTGCAGCGTTGTCGGCAGCAGCACAGCACAGTGAGCGAGACTGAGTGGGTGTTACGCTGGAATAATGATGACAAAGAGCCACCTGTCAGAGCTCAGGCTCTTTCAGAATGTCATTTCACACTGAATGGCTAATCAGGTCGGCGGTGTGTGAATTGGAAGGCTGCAAAATTAAGGGCTTTTCAAGCTTTTTAATGTCAAGTATCCTCTCATAGAGGCAGAGGGGGCAGGAAAACTCACATGGGGAAAATAATATGGTATGGGACACCTGTCCGAGAGAGCAAGACTTTAGAATTATTAGATTTAGAGCAGCATAAAGAGGTGTGTGTTGTGGAATAATGAGGCGGAAACAACAGGGACACTGGAGTTCTAGGCTTTGCGATAAATTACCGGGGTGCTATCCTGTGACTGATGTGGTGCTATCTATCTAGAATTAGACATGAATTAATGTGAAATGAAAACTTTTAGTTTGCTGAGTAACTTATAATCTTCTGTAGCCAACTCCCTGGATCATCCTGACCAAATAGCAATCAACCACCCAAGCTGATTGGAAGATGAAATGCCTCAGTGGAATATTTTAACATTTTGATCTGTTTCTCACAGAACCCTAAAGTCCTGAAAGGTGATTTTTTTTTTTGCTCACAACCTAATTATCTTCGGCAATGAGTTATTATCGTGTGTGCACATCATGGAATCCAGGGGAAACAACTAGCCAGGCTCAAGTGAAAACATACACCTAACAATACCTCTAAAGCTAATAAATTAATGCATTGCATCGCTTTTGTTTAACCCGCACATAAACATAAATGGAAAAACATTTGGTTTTAGAGGTCATAACTGAATGGCTTTGATTGGTAAATGGCTAGATTTATAAAACTTTCTCATTCAAAGTGCTTTACAAGGTTATTGGCATTAAGTTACCCATTCAGGCATATACCAATAGCAGGGAGCTACTGTACTACACAGGGTGCTGGCCTGACCATTGGGAGCTATTTTGGGTTCAATTAGTGCTTCTCAAAGCCAAAGATGCTTCCTTGGTAGGACAGGTCCATGTAAGTTGGGCCCTACAGAAGATAGGCAAGACTACTTCCTATTTGGTGAATACACATTGTAACAAGCTGATGAGTGCCCAGGTGTGTGTTGTTACAGAGACCCGACATTCAATTCAGGCAAATCATGCACAAAAAATTGTGGGCACTTCATGCCCACTGAGGATACACGCATCCTTGGAAATTCTCTAAAGGAAGGACTTGGTCCTCAGTAGAGTTTGAAGGATTCTTGACATTGAAACAGTCCTTTGGCAGGATTCAATGATGTGGCCTCCTTGAAATTCAGCCATTTAAGGATCCTTCCTTGACTTTGAGAAACACAGAGTGTCTTGCCCAAGGACACTTCAACATGACGACAGGAGGAGGTAGGGAACACACATTGTGTGCATGCTTGAGGTCTAGCAAATGCGTTTAAATGCATTTCCTTCCTGGTAAGATGTTAGTAGTAATGTGTATTACATTCCTGGTGGGCACATAAACATGTTTCCCACAACACATTCTCACTCTGACCTCATCACACAGCGTCATTTGGTCATGGACTTTCCACATCGAGATATGATGTGCAAGGTACCCTGACTGCGTTGGTCGTTGACATTCTGGGACATCGTGTCAACTTATGCCTGTTACATGCAATTTCTGTTTTCAAAATACACTTCTGTTTTCACAGGACATGTACAGTTTGGATACAGTGTCTTTCAAAATAAATGTAATATGTCAGTACAACACAGCAAATTGACATTATTTTCCTTCAACAACAAATGCACATGGTTACATTTAGCCTGCCCATGCATGTGGTTGGGTTTAGGCAACAAAAGCATGTGGTTTTAGTTTAGAAAAAAAAAACAACAGGGTTTGGCTTTACAGTCTTATGGGAAGCAAACACCGGCCTCCCACCTGAAAGCTGGTGGACCCATCCACCACCCTTCCCACCAAGGGAGGCTGAAAAATGAAGCCAACGTGGAAGTGCCAAAAACTGCAGTTCCTTAAATGGCCACTTGAGGCTGGCTCCAAGAGCGTATCAATCCCCATAGACCTCTGTGTTAAAATGCCCGACCTTACAGCAGAAACAACCATGTTTACAGCCTGGTACAGAAAATGCTTTTGGTCTCTATAACTAATTTCCTAATTTATAACAACTGTATGACAAGTAACTCATGGTTTAAAAATTATTAAGGTTTAAAGTTATGCATAATTAAGGGCGTTGCCACTTTGAGTGACAGGTGGGGGCCGTTGACATGATGCTACCACAGTGACACAGTACCATGGTGTTGGGTAGCTAATGTAACCATGGTGCAACCCCAGATTCACCGAGTTTTTAGTTCATGAAAGTTAACTGTAACATTTTGATTGCTTAGTGCAAAAGTCTTGTTCAGCATTTAGTTGTATTGAAAGACCCTCTAAGGAGTTGTATATTTAGTTTTTGCACCATGCTAACAAAGCTAGCAGCTAATGTTAGGTTTCTCTCTCAGGCTGCCCCCTGAAAAGCAGAGATTCGAATCATCAGTCAGAGACCCCTCAGTTGACTGAGAATCCTTCAAGTCTAAGATTTTTTTTTGTCAGTCAATGTGCTCTGTATTGCTGGATGTTTTTGTCCCCAGATTTAGCTGCAGAGTGAGCGCTCCTGGCTTTCACGCGGCTCTTCGTACAGTCAGCTGCCCTGAGGAAGAGAGGCTTTGCCAGGTCTGGCTCTGAGATAACATTTTCTTCTGCCTAATGCTTAGGAGTGGTGAATTTACAGCTCACAACAACTTAATACCACAGTCTCTGGCTTTTGTTTGATATCTAGTGTCGACAAAAAATGTTGTTCATTTCCAAACCATTGTTTGTGTAGTTAGCTTGTTTACTATGTTATATGAATGCCGCCATCATCTTAACGTCTCGCTGAACCCCCTTCAAAATCTACATGGGTAAAAGGGAACAAATAGTTGAATATTTGTATTGAACAGCCAATACAGCCATCTCAATGTTACAACCTCTGGCTCCAAAAGTTCAAGATGGCAACAGCCAAAATGCCAAACTCAAGGCTTCAAAATGGGAGTCCACAAACAAATGGATGATGTCACAGGGGCTACATCCATTATTTTATACAGTCTATGTTGTATTCTTAGAAAAATACTCCAATTTATGTCTTGAACTACACAATGAATAGGTAATTTTTGTCAGCCTTGCACTGAGCAATTTTTCTTGGGATTTGACTGTTGCAGACAAATATCCAATTTTGGAATAAAATCATGAGAGTTTACCTCAGTTCCACTAAAATATTGTAGCTAACCAACTGGTGCTGGTAGAGAGCTGAGGCGACAAAATCCCAAATCTAACGTTTGTATACAAATACAGTTTATCTTTATTTCTGATAAGAACTGATGAGAAAACTATTGATGTATGGACCATTTTTATCCTGTGTTTCTAGAGTTATGTGTTTTTTGCAGACACATAAGGAATTGTTAATATGTCATATTTCTTAAAGGGAGATTGGTGTAATATTTTCCACAGGATGGGAAATAATGCTAGACGGAATCTAGTTATAGTTTTGCAAATAGTGACCCCACAAGAGCCCCAGTTTTTGCAAAATCTTATAATGTGTGACCAACAACTCACATTGTCTTTAAATATGCGAGGCTGTCACACTTAAATGTCTTTTGAATTTTTGCAGTGTTTGATAGATATAAGTTGACTGATTCCCAGCAGAACTCAAAACCAACTTACACTTAACTAGAGTTCTACATGGCCATACTAAAACACCTGTGTATGTGCTAAATAGTATGCTGGCTGCATACTTCATCCCATTAACCAAATTTTGGAGTTCCATAAATCAACCCAATTAAAACTTTAAAATATCCTGTCAGCAACCTGTGGTGATGTCACAGATTACATATGTTTTTCTACATTCTGTAGTCCTGGGGTCCGTTTCACAAAGCAGGTTTAGTGAAAACTCAGAGTCTGTTAACCCTGAAATGAGGGAAACTTTGAGTTTTCCGTTTCAAAAAGGGAGGTAACTCAAACCAGAGAAAGAGGGGTAACTCTAGCCTGTTTCAGAGAGAGAGGTAACTTAAGCTCTCGGTCAGTTACCGTAGTAACAGACTCTATGAACCTAACCTGGTCGGGACCAGGTTTTTCTCAATGAACCTCGAGTTTCTCTCTGTCTCCGCCCTCTTTCAGAGCCACACACTCCATTTGATTTCCTCATTCATTCAGTCAGCAGGCGAGTTTTGGCGCAGCCTACTTCTGCCGTCTGTCATTTTAAAAAATCATTAAAAAAAAAATCAGAGTCAGTATATTAGAAGTCCATCAGGCACAGTAGGTGGCGACTTTTTTCACTAACATGGCATGTCCTTTTGATAACGATCCCGTGGATGAAGGAGCAGCATTACTGCGTAGAGAATTAAATATTCGTCGGGAGATGGTTATCAGACCACGCATAGATGTTTTAGCATTTCCACACAATTATCTTTTTGAGCTGTACCGTTTCACGTCACAGTCCATCATCTACATACACAACCTAATCCGTCCTTACATTTGCAACATTACCAGTCGTAGTCATGCTCTCACATCCCAACAGATACTGTGTGTTGCGCTCATAGACTGTATAAAAATGCGCTGCGTTTCTTTGCAAATGGAAGTTTTTGTACAATGTCGGAGATGCTGAGCACTTGAGTAAGGCAACTGTATGCAGGGCGGTCAGAAAAGTGTGCTCGTTTTACAGGCATCTGCCTTCTTTCTGTTGGCTGAGTAGAAGTCTGTGTTAGTTTAAATAGGCTTAATTATTTAACAGAACATGATATAGATGAGAAGACATTTATGTGTGTGAAAACAGCATTATGTTGGGGATAAAACAACTGCACAGTCAAACAGCCACTTAATATTTACTTTACAATGTAAAAGATGATCAAAATGAGGTACCCCCATGAGATTATGCCGAGGTCTTACCTGTTTGAACAATGTGTTTACATTTCATCCTAAACTGCTGCCAAGTGTGCTTCTCCCCCGCGGGATTGCACCTAGCCTAAATGAAATAAATTAATAGGCTACCATTCAAGACCCGAGCAACAATGTTCTCCCATGCCGTCTCCCTCTCTTTTGCAGCTGCAGCAGTGTTGCACTTCTTTTTGAAAACATGTGCAAACTCGCCGTATGAGCGCATTAAGATTTCTAATTCTAGTGGGGTGAAAAACGCAGCCCTCTTCCGCGTTGCCATGGTGACTCGTCAAATCGGGGCTCCATTGATGCTGGCTTTTTATAGTTGTGGTGCACGCGCTTAACTCCAAGTGAAACTACTCCGAGTTGATTAAACTGATTCAAATCAGCTGTTCTGGAACTGGAAACTCAGAGTTTCCTATCTCAGAGTAGATCAACTCAGAGTTCAGGATTAGACTCAGAGTTTGTTAAACCTGCTTTGTGAAACGGACCCCTGATGCTTTGAAACAGTGTTTTTACAAAGAAGCACTGTAGCAATGTTAAAAACACAGGTGTTTACAATGTACATTGCATGTTTAGAAGGATTGTTTCTTCTTTATTTTTTTTCTTTGTCCTGTAGCCAACTGGCTAAATGTAAACAGTATGACATCATACTGTCCTGCTATTTAATTTACTTGCAGAAAATGAATCAAAAACATGGACAGTGATTTTCAGGGTTTTGTGCCAGTCCTTATGGCCCTCCACCATACACACACACACACACACACACACACACACTATCCCAGCTGACAATGGGCAAGAGGCAGCGTACACCCTGGACAGGTCGCCAGACTATCACAGGGCTGACACATAGAGACAGACAACCATTCATACTCACATTCACACCTACGGACAGTTCAAGTCAATCCAGTCCAAGTCACCAATCGTCCTGCATGTCTTTGGACTGAAGGAGGAGGCTGGAGCACCCAAACATGCTGACACAGGGAGAACATGCAAACTCCGCACAGAAAAAATCATGAAATTAAATCTGCTGTCCATTTTTAATATTAACATTCATCAAACTAACATCTTTATGCATAAAAGAATGTTTCAAAAGCACAGCTTACAAGATGTATTTCACAACACTCTCTTAATGAACTCTGATGTTCATTCACATCCAACAAGGCAAGCAGAGGATATTTATCTTCCCTATTACCACACAACACTTAGACAATATGCTTTGAGATACGGAGGACCATTACTCCGGTCAGTCCTCCCGCTATTAAAACCTGTCCGTTATTACTCTCATATAAATCTAAAATGAAAAACCACTTGTGCCATAGTTAATGTATTAGTTGCGTTTATGTGTTATGTGTATGTTTCATTTATGATTATTATCACTTTTTTTTGGTTCTCATGTTTAGGAGAGAAATACTATTCATTAGATTAAATTTGAAATTCTAGAGGGGAGGTTTTGACCACAAGCCCCTCGGGTTTCTTACCTCTCCTGCACAATCCCTGCCATGTTTATTTTTATATACTTGTTTTTATCCCATCTTGTGTGCTACAATGAAACTCAAATTTGAGGACTCCCCCACCCGGGGTTCAAACCCCTACCCCAGGCTCAAACCAGGGACCCTCTTGCTGTGAGGTGACAATGCTAACCACTGTACCACCATGCTGCCTATACTTAAAACTGTTATAATGTATTCATTGTGCTGTGATAGTCTGGCGACCTGTCCAGGATGTACCTGCCTCTTGCCCAGTGTCAGCTGGGATTGGCTCCAGCCCCCCCATAACCCTGAATAAGATAACTGGTTATGGTTATTGAATGAATAATAAATGTATTCATTGACATATTTGTATGGGTGAAAGGGAAATACTGTTTGGCTAAGTTTTATTGTAGTGGAAGGGGCTTTTAATGTTTATTGGATCTTTCAGAGAATTGGGCTGTTGTAAAGTTGCACATAGTACTCCACAATATTTGTCTGAACGTGTCAGTGCCACAGAACCAAAGAACAAAGGCTTCCCCTGAAATCTGGTACACTGGGCCAACATTTAACACTCATACAGAGAGAAATCCATCACAGTAGACAGAGATCCCAGCCTCGCTACCTACAGCTACTTCAGCAGAGCAGAAAATATAAATGGCATCTTTGTGGATCTGTTACCAATAACCAATTACCAACAATAATTAGAAATAAAACCGTTCTGTCCTCTGTTTGGTTAAAGGCCTTGCATCTTAGTGGTAATGAACAGTTTATGTAAAGCTGCATAATGGTCTCATGTTTTCTAAAAGAGTTTTACTTTTATATTTTCACTTGTGCAACATTATATTTAAACCCAGCTGCTGTATTTGGCTTGAGAAGTGTTGTCAGGTTGTCACCTAAATGCTGTCAAGATTTATAAATTTAATGTGAGTCTGAGAACATTTACATTTAATAACACAAGTACTTTAAACACAAACTCTCATTTTTTGCCATTGTTTGTCCTCTTGAGTTACTGTGTATCCACTGTCAGAGCTGCTGTTTCCCATTGTAGCCACTAGGAGGCAGAGGCTCAACATTGCTGAATCATATTTGTCAGCCATGTGCAGGAGGGCCAAGAGTCAGTTCAGGTTTCCTCTCCAGCAGAAGCAGAAGCAGAAGAACCAGAATCAGCTTTACTAGCCAAGTAAGTGTGTTCACTCACAATGGATTTGACTCCTTTTTTTCCTCTATATACATATACAGTATTAGACATAGTAAACTGAGGACAACAAAGCTGGACAGGTTAACATAAACTATGACTACTATATAAAGATGAAAAAAATTATAAATAAAAAGTCTGTATACATGAAAACAACAAAATGGAACTGTAAACAGTAAAACAGTAGTGCAATGATGCAGAGTGCAAAGGGTGCTGGAAGAAATACAGAAAGATTTATCTAACAAGTTGCTCTATCTAAACTAGATAGAGGATAGGATAGAGATAGGTGGATATGACAGTATAGTGTATGCAGTGATGCTTATAGTCTGTGTTCATAGTGATGGTATTAACATGATAAAGGGTATTTAGAGTCTAGAGTATTTAAATTTTAGACCATGAAATACATAATTTACAGGTAAAGTGTATAGTGTGTGTTAGAGGGTTATTCTGTGGCTGTATTAAGAGACATGGATACTGTGCTGTGGCAGAAGCCACGAAGCCAAAAAAGCTTTAATCCCACCGTACGAAATTACGTGGCTGATCAGCGATCACTGGGCCCACAGAGAGGCGCACTACAGATTTCCAGCAGTCGAGCAGGCTACCCCTGCTTTAGCGCTCTGCTAACTTGAATGGGAATAAAATTATTTAATCTTGTGGCTCCTCTAGATTTTCCAAATGTTATCGGACCAAATTAATTATATCCTGATAGTAAAACAAGTCATTTTGTGGGGGTTGAATTGCTCAAAAAATGTATCCACTGATTTGCAAAGTCTTTTGGGCCTTATAGCATCATGTGATAGACTCGGGGGTTGTAATTACACTGATTGGTCACAACGAAAATTGGCCTTAAAGTCTGCTGTACTTCCTGGGGGCCTGGGTTATTCCACCAGGATTGCTCCTGACTCTATGGATTGGTGTTCAGCATGGTGACAGTCTGCAGGTAGAAACTGTTCATGTGTCTGTTAGTTTTGGTGTACAACGTTCTGTAACCCTTACCAGAGGGGGCAGTGGGAACAGGTTGTGTTTTGAGTGTGAAGGGCAGTGGTGTGGTGGTAGTTGATGAGGTGGGTATACTACTAGGTACTACATGGGTAGGTTACCAAGAAGGAACGTTCAAGGTTCAGTTTATTGTCATTCAAAATGTTAAAAACATGAAGGAATGAAATTCATTACCCAGGTCCAGCAGCGTACAGAATAAATAACATTCATGACAGACCTATAAAAAATAATGAAATAACCTAAAAGCCTATCATAAATAAAGCACACAGTTAAAAAGAACAAGCAGCATGTTAAAGTGCATAATAGCTGCAGCAGCAGTACAAAGTGCAGAGGACAGACTTAAACCAGAGAGTCCATAAGCCTCACAACCTCTGGGAAGAAGCTGCACTTTAACCTCACTGTTCTGGCTTTCAGGCTGTGCAGCCTTCTGCCTGAGGGGAGGGGGGTGAACAGTTTGCGTGCTGGATGGGTGGGATCCTTCATGATACATGACACTCTGCTTCTGCACCTGCTGACAAAAATGTCTTCCAAGGAAGGGAGGCTGCTGTTGGTTATTTTTTGAGCAGATTTAACCACTTGTTGCAGCGCCTTCCTGTCAGCCGCAGGGCAGTTCCCATATCAAACAGTGATGGAGGATGTCAGTATGCTCTCCACCACACAATGGTAAAAAGAGGTCAGGACAGTGAAATATAATATCAGTGAAATATTATACAAACATCAGTATGGTTTTAGTAATTCCCATTCTACCTACATGGCTATTACCCATCTTACTAATGAATTACACAGAGCCAGTGGTATCAAAGAATACACCATTGGAATTTTTTTAGATTTGTCAAAAGCATTTGACACCGTAGATCACCTTATTTTGTAACAAAAATTGAAATATTTGGGACTGAATGAGCAGGCACTGTTGTGGTTTACCAGTTACTTAGAGCACTGAAAACAATTCGTTGCTTTTAAAGGAGTGAACTCTCCCCCTCTTACTATAAAATGTGGTGTTCCTCAGGGATCAATCCTTGGGCCATTGTTATTTCTTATTTATATCAATGATTTGTCCAATGTATCAGATCAGCTATCCAAAATTTTATTTGCTGACGATACTAGTTTGTTTTATTCCCATAGAAATCCTAATGTAATTATGAAAGTTGTCAATGAACAGTT
The DNA here is from genome assembly GCF_011397635.1 of Epinephelus fuscoguttatus. Lineage (NCBI taxonomy): Eukaryota > Metazoa > Chordata > Actinopteri > Perciformes > Serranidae > Epinephelus > Epinephelus fuscoguttatus. The sequence continues at coordinate 4,918,244 of NC_064755.1, forward strand.
AGACAAAATCTCCAAATGGTTCAAAATCAATAAATTGTCACTAAACATTAAGAAAACAAATTTTATTCTGTTTAGTTACAATCACAAGAAGCTCACCGTGAATATAACAGTGTTGATTGATAATGTTTCAATAGCTAATGTTGAATCAAATCGTTTTCTTGGTGTACTAATTGATAAAAATCCTGGAAGCCTCACATTTCATTTATTTCATCTAAAATTGCAAAAAATATTGGAATAATTGGAAAAATTTGTTATCTTTTAAACACAAAAGTTTCCCTCAACCTTTATTATTCTATGATTTATCCCTTTATTAGTTACTGCAACATTGTCTGGGCCAGTACTCACCAGACAAAACTGCAACCAATTTTTAGGTTACAAAAACGAGCTATGAGAATTATTGTCCTTTCAGCTCCAAGAAGTCATTTGTTTCATAAATTTGGCATCCTCAGTATTTATCAGATTAATAAGCTCCAAATTACTCAATTTGTATATGGTTCTTTAAATAAAACACTTCCTACTTTCTTTCACAATTTCTTTTCCCCAAACAATCAATTTCACAATCATTTAACCTGAAAAGCATCCCAGCTCCGACCTCCTCAATTGCGAACTATTTCATCCCAATTTAAGATCTCTCAGAGGTCCATGTTATGGAATTCTCTTCTTCCCCACTTTGTTAAACTTTCTTATGAATCATTTAAAAAATCTGTGAAACATTTCTGGCTATATCAACAACAACGACCTGATCTCTGTATCTGTGTGTGTGTGTGTGTGTGTGTGTGTGTGTGTGTGTGAGGGTGTGAGTGTGAGTGTGATATCATGCCTTATGCACATGACAATGTCTAATTTAATGTTTATTTAGGGAAGTCCTCTTGTCAAGCCCCTTGAGGGTTTTTTGGACCTCCTTGCATGTTCCCCATTGTTCTTTTTTTTTTCCTAAAAAGAAGTTCTTATATTACCAACTGTAAATTGTTTTAAAGGGCCAGTGTGTAAAATGGGTTGAAAACAGTGACATCAGTGGTCAAATTCTAGATTGCAGGGCTCACTCGCTCACCCCTCCTGTCGGGTAAATGACGGTGGCCTCGTAGGGACATAAAGCCTTGCACACGAGTTTTTCAGGAGTAGGTCTATCTAGCGACGAGGTGAATGTTTATTTAGAAATCTAAACCATGTTATGATATTGTAATAAATCCCTCATGAGCAGGAGACCAGAGGAGCGTTCGGGAAAAAGGCCACTTTATTTGAGCACTCCAAAAATTCCGGTAACACTCCAGGGGGTAAAAGACTCCATCCCGAACTCTGACTCTTCTAGCGTAACACACACACTCCATACACACATTCTCATTTACCATACTGAGTGGGGACCCCCTGCCCTCTCTGCTCCGCCAACCTCCAGCCTGCACACTGACTGACAGCATAGCCGGTAAACAGAGCTCAGCTGTTTATTTAGCCTAGCAATATCTCTGGACTATAGTAGCTGCAATGGACGACTTTGAATGCGATTTTGAAGAGTTTCTTGTAGCGGACACACACCCAGAGCCATACCTGTTTGAGCCAGAGCATACAGATGAGGAACACCATGTGTTTGATGCTGAGCGGGCGAGAAGAGAGGCTGAATGCACAGAATGGGATTCGGTGCTACTGCTACCATCGCTGGGGAGATATATCGTCAGGAGGAAAAGCGCCGCAGAGAGTGCATCACAAGGAGTGAAGTTGCTCTTCTTTTCCTCGCAGATGACGGTTCGAGTTCATTCTCTCCTGCTGCGTGGTAAGTGTGGTCCATTCGCAAACTTTATAACTAAAAAAACTTTTCACTACTCTCTATCGACGAGCTACTAACACTCTCTGTTGTTTCCTCCTCCTTCTTCCTTCCTTCCGCTGTCTTCGTTGGTTCATTTATACACGCGAAACGCATTCTTTGACTGGCGGGATTGTCCGCTCGGTCTGCCGTACATACATGGCGGCGCAAGATGGCCACCTCTCTAAAGCAAGGCCCTTGCTATATATATGCATAAAAGCATAATTATAAGACTACGAAAACCAAACGAATTTTATTTTATAGCGATTATACACTTGTATAAACATATTAATGGGTAGAATATTCAGATTCAGATTCAGATTGACAATAAACCATGCCAAATATTACACACTGGCCCTTTAATGGTAATTGTATTACTGATTGTCAATTCTTTTATGGTAATTGTAATGTTGACTTTTTTTTAAATACATGCTAAATAAACAAACAAACAAACAAACAAACACGGTGCGGTCAGCACAGACATTACAACTACATTAGTAAAAGTGCTGAGGAAGCTGAAGGTGAAGGTGATGGACTGGCCAAGTATGTATCCAGCCCTAAGCTCACCTGTGCACCTGTGGGGCATCCTCAAGCTGAAGGTGGAGGAGCGCAAGGTGTCTTCACATCCATCTGCTCCATGATGTCATCATGGAGGAGTGGGAGAGGATTCCTGAAGCAACCTGTGAGCTCTGGTTAATTCCATGCCCAAAAGGGTTAAGGCAGTGCTAGATAATAATGGTTGGCACACACAAAATATTGACACTTTAGGCACAATTTGGACATGTTCACTGTGGGGTGTACTCACTTATGTTGCCAGCTGTTTAGATGTTGATGGCTGTGTTTTGAGTAATTTTCAGAGGAAGGTAAATCTATACTACTATACAAGCTGTACACTGACTACTTTAAGTTATATCAAAGTGTCATTTCTATAGTGTTGTCCCATGACAAGATATAATACAATATTTCCAAAAATGGGAGGGGTGTACTCACTTATGTGAGATAGTGTAGATACTGAAAAGCTATTTGAAACAGACAGTAGTGGCATTACCAGCACACTACTGAGAAATGGAGTTAAGTTGACGCTACTGCCCAGCACTGAATGAATCATTACACACACACAGATGAATTACAGCACTCTATGACTTTTCCAGTGTCCACAGTCATTAGCAGTTTATTCACTATCAGCTGTGGGAAAAGTGGCAGAATTATGACTGCGTAACAATTAAGAATTATTTTTACTATCTAGGCTATTTGTCTAGTTATTCAGTTTAGCTCTCCTTACATGTGTCAATGCAGCCAACACACTTCAAAAAGTATTAAACATTTACTTTGAGGGTGAGCTATCTGGCTCTCACCTTCCTTCAATTTTCATTGTTCAATATGTGTAATGGAACAAGCTTCAACAGATACAATGTGTATTTGAGAATTTGGTAAGGTAAAAAAGAAAAGCAAAAAAGAGGCATTGCAGTCACTTTTCCATTTACTGGTTTAAAAAAGAAAAACAATTAAACTGAAGGCACACAAATTTACATGGATTGTACATGCATCTCTTCATGCTGAAATCAAAATAGAAACAATGATAAAAGGAGCCAGAAAAAAACAGTATTTATTGTTATTTGTTTGTTTTTTTATTCTGAAACAAATAGCAAATTCACATTTTTCTCAATTTTTAAAATACAAATGAATTATTGATTAACCGATGATACACTTACTGTATGACAAAGCATTGGCTTAAATACCTGGGAGCGAGACCTTGGCTGGATTTTGCTTGAACATAATGGTGCGTTACATGTGCAATGGGTAGTCAGAACGTTTGAGTTCCTAGCTTATGACTCATCAAGTTTGACCTCAAAAAAAATGTTACTATGGTGTTGATTAACTTTGCCCCAGGCTTGCTCTTGGTACCAGTCCCTGCCCAGGCCACTCAGAGGTTGCCTCTGGGCCACATGTGGCCCGCAAGCCGCCAGTTGAAGCCTGACATAATGCTTTGTTATCAATTCGTATTACTGTCGCTGGCTGACCTGGAGTTGCTGCTGCTGGTATTTGATATTCTGACTTGTACTGAAATGTGGTCAACCCAGGTGTGATGTCGTTTTCAGCTCCAAATACCGAGATAATTTAATGCAGCGTTAAATTTACACACACGGTTCTACGGTGTCAGTTTGGACTTAGTTGCAGTGCAGATAATCCCGGTTTTTCCAGTCAAACAGCATGTGCATTTTCAGGGGGCCAATAAGTTCACCTGTAGCCCTTTGTGGGAAATGAACTCATTTACTCTAAATCACTAATTATCTGCCTCTTTTAAAGCAGTGAAGCAGAACCAGGGCTTAATATGGACTGCCTATTCTCATCTAGCTAATCAACAATCACTTAGCGATGAAAGCAAGGAGAAACATATTCACCGACTTTGTGATTAGCAAACAGCTCTAACAGTCCCACTCTTTTTATTTAACAGCCCCCTCACTCCTCATCTCCAAAATATGGAGTCATTAGCAAAGACCTTGTGTCATGACAATGGCTGTGTTGTAATGACAAGAAAATATGCATTCATAAGTTCTGAATTACTGAACAGCAGGCGACAGTAATTAAATCATCTATTTTGGAGTGGCATGTTTCACTTCAAGGCTAATGTTTTCCACACAAGGGCAACACTTCCCACAGGAGCTGACTTACTTAACAGCAGTGAAGGTTTCTAAAACAGCATGCAATGGTGTTGTTAAAATATTTGAACAAAATCACAAAGAAATGAAAAGAAATAACAGAAAAGAAAAAATGCTTTCTGTAGATATGCTGTTGAGTATCACTGTGTTGCGTTTTCCCGCTTCTGACTTTTGGATCTTTTAAAAGACAACTGATTTTAGATATCGGACATTGAACTACCTACCTCTAGATGTATTTTGACTTTGACTAACACCAGGATGACAACAATGAAGTCGGAATGCTCCATAACTTTTCGTTTTTCATTTCATTTCATTTATTTTATTTAAAAGGACATTGCACATTAATCAACATCTCTGTAAATGTGCCAGTGTTAGCCATTAGGCTTATTTTCAACTGCAGTCCTTTGGCAACATATTTTGTTAACCATTATGACTAGTTGTAAAAAAGTCAGAATTGTTTAAAAATCTTACAAACAAGCGGACAGAGACAACTTCAGCAGACTATATAACACACAACAAAGTAAAACACACACATAGTAAAAGCAGAAGACAGTAACGTCTAACAGGCAGACAACACCATAAAGCAACATTCACTCTCGCGACAGGCAAAGGACAGTATTGGATCAGACAGACAGTATATGCAGTTAGTGACGTTCACATATTTGGTTGCTCAGAAGCCATTTTTTCAGATGATGACTAAATGTATAGTAAGATTTGCAATTTCTCATGTCAGTTGGTAATGTATTCCATAAGTTAGAAGCTCTCACAGAAAAGCACAGTTGACTAAAGGAACTGGACCTACAAGGGATGACACAATCCCCTCTTAGGGCAGACCTTATAATTTTATTGTTAGAGTCTTTCTGCATTATAAAGACACAAAGTGGTGGTGGAGCTTTGCCATATATGTTAAGGCAGGCATCATCATGCTTAATTAAGCTTGGGTTTTCTATCCAACACCTTGAGAGCTTGCTTGTATAGTAAGAGGATAGGCTTCAGTGTTGTGCTGGTTGCCTGACTCCAGCTTGTCATACAATATGTTAAATGCGGCATGATCATTGCATTCATAAATTGTTTTGCAACCAGTGTTGTTAGGCAGTGTCTAATATATCTAAAATTTGACAGATTATACCTACCCTGCATTACGCTTTTAACGTGGTTTTTAAAAGTTAAATTAGAGTCTAGGATGATAACTAGATATTTAAAATGTGAGACTGTTTGTATGACCTCTCCAGCTATCTGGACTTTAGGGTCACAGTCTGATCTAATATTTGTCTTACTGAAAAACATGCACACTGTTTTCTTTACATTAAGATGCAATTGGGGGTCAGTGAGCCATTTATGTACATGTACCATTGCCTCAATTAGTTCGGCAGCTGCAAGTGCTTTTGTCTTTGCATGGACATAGATGACTGTGTCATCAGCATACAACTGCACCTCACACCCTGTGCATACTGATGGCAAATTGTTTATGTATAAACTGAATAAAATCGGTCCCAAGACAGATCCCTGGGGCACACTCATATCATTTCTTAAAGGTGGTGATTTACAGTACCAAATGCCTTTTTGAGATCCAAAAATACGGCTCCAACAACACCACCTTTGTCCAATTTTAATTTGATGTTTTCCACAAAGAAGCAATTTGCTGTCTCAGTGGAATGATTGGCGTGGAAGCCAAATTGGCTGGGATGTAGTGAAAAAGAGGTGCTGTTAAGATGACTGGTCAACTGCTTAGCCACACATTTTTCAGAAATCTTAGACATAACTGGTAAAATACTGATTAGTCTATAGTTATTCATGTCAGTTGTGTCTCCTGATTTATGGATTGGTACAACAATAGCAGACCTCCACTCCTTTGGGAATTTTCCCTCCTTTCCGGCCAGCAAGGGTGGCAGGATGTTTCTTTAAAAACACAGAGTCTAGTCCAAATATGTCTTTTGATTTAGAATTTTTGACAGAGTTAATTATGAGGTTAACTTTGGATTCAGTAACCTCTGTCAAAGAAAAGACTGATTGTTAGATATCAATCACAGGGAAGTCAACATGATTCACTTGGGTGGTATCTGTTATCATCTTCACAGAATTGACGAAGTGGGTGTTAAACAGTACCGCTATTTCAACTGCTTCTGTACACAGAGTACCATTGTTATTAATCTCCAGCTGTTTTATTGTATTTTTATTCAATTTTCCTGTTAATTTCTGTAAACAATCCCAGATTTGTTTGCTTGTCCCTTAGCATCATTCATAAGATTTATAATAAAGTTGGACTTGGTTGTTCTAATGTTCTTAGTTACTCTATTTCTTGAGGAAGTAAATATATGTTTGTCAGTTAAAGTTCTGGACTTAATTGTAAAGACTTAGCATTAGTTTTTAGGTGGAACCGGGCTTTAGTGAGCTTTCTAGCTATAATTGTCAAGTTATGGTCAGACAGACCCGTAAACATATTAAAAGATTTTGTCACCCTTTCAGGTTTGTTACTAAAAATCAAATCGATTTGAGTTTTTGATGATGAGGTTATTCTAGTAACCTGTGGGGTGGACATCGAGGTGGTGCCAAGCTATAAATATCTAGGTGTACACCTGAATAATAAGTTGGACTGGTCCCTAAACACAGACGCTCTCTACAAAAAAGGGCAGAGCCGCCTCTTTTTCTTGAGGAAGCTCAGATCTCTCGACATCTGTAGTAAGATGCTGCAGATGTTTTATCAGTCTGTGGTGGCAAGTGTGTTGTTTTATGCTGCAGTCTGCTGGGAGGAAGCATCAGACACAAAGATGCAAGGCGGCTGGACAAACTAGTCAAAAGAGCTGGCTCTGTGATTGGCTCTGGCAGGTTGGACACACTGGAGGAGGTGGTGGAGAGATGCACACTGAAGATGTTCGAGGCCATCATGAACAACCCAGATCATCCACTCCACAACACCTTGATGGACAGAAGATCCTATATACCAACAGTCATCATATTATAGATGAGCAGACAGATAACTGAATTTCCCCTTGGGGATGAATAAAGTTATTCTTATTCTTATTCTTATTCTTAGTAGGTCCATTTATTAGCTACCCTGGAAATCCAGAGTTCTCGCGAGAGCACAATTTGAATTTGCTCAGTGAGTCACTCTGGCAATCAGTAATGATGCTCATTACCTATGCTCATGAAACCGAGCTGCACCATCACATCGGTGTATCTGATATAGGCGGGCCAGAGGCGAGCTAAACAGATGACGACAGCGCTGCGATGACAAAATCCGGAATCAGTCAGTAAACATTGCAAGATGGCTACGGATGAACACCAGTTGTTTGAAACGGCTTTGGCCGCTACAATGAACGAGTTAGACTTGGCTTTTTCTCTAAAAGAGGAACAGAAGATGGCGCTCAAATCTTTCCTTTGCAAGAAGGACGTTTTTGCTGTTTTGCAGCAAGAGTATACGGCATACGGCAAGAGTCTAATCTACCAGTTAGCTCCACTGGTAGCTAAGCGTATACGTCACCCCGTGTATTGTTCTGATTGGTCGTAGTGTTATCCAATTGCGTGCAGTGATATTTACAAATGCATGCTTGGTGCTGCCCCTCGAGTTGGGCCATTTTCATTACTCATGGCCAGACCCTAAATCTTTCTAGATTTGGTTCTGGATTTCCAGGCTATTTATTAGCTGTTCCAAATCAAATTTATTAGAAATCATATGTAATGCCTTCTTACTTAGTTTGTCTTCCCAATTCACATTAAAATCAGCAATTAAGATTATTTCCTTCCTTATGCTGCATTCCCTTAGTATAGCTTCTAATTTATCAAAAAATACAGCTGCCATCTATAGACGGCAATTAGGAAGAGGGACATTTGAGCTGACAGAGTAACAGTTACATTAATTATGAAACTGTATGTTTAGGATGTAACATCATTCATGTGGTGCAAATATTCTATGAACTGCTGTGCATGCATTTTTTTGTAGGATAGCTTATGAACCGTTTTAAGAGAACAGGGTGGTTTGTAATATGGACCCCAGGTAGACGAGCTGCCCTTTAAAACACAGTTTATGGGGATCCTAATAAAAACAAAACAAATAATATTAAGAGGAATTTCATGTAGTCTGCAGAACTATGTGCAGTATTACCTTCCTCTGAACCCACACACAGCATACAGTCAAAAAGTGCTGTTGAGCTCCAGAGGCAAGGTGCACTCAGTTGCCAAACTTGGTCAAAGTAAGGAGCCCAAAGGACCAGAAACTGTTCTTGCATGAGATCAGTGGTGGCCCAAAGCTGCAAAACCTGGCAGGGAAGCAAATGCAGCCCTGACGCTGATTAAAGTAAGAAAAAAGAAAGGACAGACATGGTTGAAACCAAAGGAAATCTGGGCAGAGATCATCTGACATTACAGCAAAAACAGATCGAATATGCTCGTCTACAGTGCTGCCAAGAAAAGTAGTATATTTCTTTGCACAAGATAAAGATAAATACATCTTTTAAGAACTCTGGGGTTCCATAGAGATTTGTTTTGATGGCTTTAAGGAGAGACAATACAGAATAAAGAACAGTAAATTCAAACCTAGTTAATCTCAGTTTCCAGTCTTATGCCTACCTATACCTAATACTTGTAGCAAACAGAGAATAAAGTCTTGTAATATGTGGATCTTCCTTCCCTCTTCACTATTGATATTCTCTCTGATCTGTCTGTGATGTTAAATAATGTTTGTGATGTGTTAAATTAGCAGAGAAAGCAGGCCATCTAATAACTAGATTATCATGGTTTATGATGCCTTCTGGGAATCAGCTTTGCACCTGAGATTTCTCAAAGAAAGTTGACTAAAGTGGCTGACATGTAATGGCAGATGACGTGTTGATTCTAGATGATAGTGGAACACAAGTGGTCAAACAGGGATGATAAAAAACACTTCCTGAACACATGCAGGGAAAGAACATCAAGCTAAAAGCTATAGAGTTCACACTGTGTCGGCAGGAAGTGCCCTGTGTTGGACACCTGCTGACAGCACAGGCTGAGTACCGGCCCTGGATAGATAAGTGCTGTCAACGAGCTGCCAAGACTAGCAGATGTGAAAAGAATACAGAGAGCTATTCGTCAAATTTGTCAAAGCTAAATGATCACATCACATCAGAGATTCTGACAGCAAACATGGAGAAGGCACACACACAAAGGGAATGTTGGACTGAAAGGAGATACAAGAGAACGTATCTCTTTGGCTTTAAGACAACTGAAAAACATCTGGTACTGAAGTACAGCAGCAAATGAACTGATACATTCAAGTTATACTTAGAGGCCACTCTGGCACAAGATGACTACTTTTAGGAACAGAGTGTGAACACAGAAGACCGCAATGTTTAAACAACTGTGCTGAGCATGGCAATGTTCCCTTGGTAGGCTTATGGTCATGAGCTGTCATCCTTGGTGTTATTAGAGACATCATCTGCTGTATTTGTTCCTCTAACCTGGAGGTGAAAGGTTGCCTCGGGCCAGTGACAGACAGTTGCTGCTGGTTATGTTATGTTATGTTATGTTATGTTATGTTATGTTATGTTATGTTATGTTATGTTATGTTAATTAGTTTGCCCTTGACATACAAGGGTTTTTCATAAGAATGGATTATCACTCTAACTATTGTAATAATAATAATACATTTTATTTATAGGCACCATTTATATAACTCAAGGACACCTTAAAAGACAGTTAAACAAGCAGCAATGTATCCATAGATCATAAAGTGAAACAATACAATAATAAATTAATAAAATAACTAGACAAAATCATAATGTGTATAAAATTGTCATCATCAGCTTAAGTCTTGATATGTGTGTCACCATTAAAATCAGACCAATTTGCCAGCTTGAAAAGCTGTGTTTTCAGACAAGATTTGAAAATGTAAAGGGAGTCAATAATGCGAATGTCATGGGGGAGAGAATTCCAAAGGCAGGGGCACAGTGGCTGAAGGCTCTAGAACCCATGGTAGTCAAGCGGGCAGATGGTGATGTGAGTTGGCTTGCAGAGGAGGATCTAAGAGTATGGGAGGGTGTGTAGATATGAAGTTCAGACAGGTACGCAGGGGCTTGATTATGAAAGGTCTTAAAGGTGAGAGGCAGAATCTTCTTATCAGTGTGATATTTAACAGGAAACCATTGAAGTTGCTGGGGAACAGGAGTGATATGACCTGCGGAGGGGGTTCTAGTAATGATACGGGTGGCTGAGTTCTGGACTAATTGGAGTTCATGAAGACACTTGAGAGGGGGACCAAAGAGGACAGAATTGAAATAATCAATATGGGATGTAATCAAAGAGTGAATGAGTATAGCAGCACTGTGAGGTGTAAGTAACTGGCAAAAATTAATACTATGTACATGAAAGTATGTAGATCAAGTAACATTATTGATGTGGGCCTCAAAGGACAATGTGCTCTCCAGGATGACACCCGGACTCTTAACCTGGGGGAGGGACGGTCTTTGGAGTTGTCAACGTTCAGAGAGAAACTATGCAGTTTAGCCAAAGTAAATTTAGTACCTCGTGGAGAACCTGTTTTATCATCGTTAAGTTTGAGGAAGTTGTACAAGAACCAAGATTTAATATCTTAGAAGCAGTCAGAAGGGAATTGGGTGGAAGAGTGGAAGTAGGCTTGGTGGATAGATAGAGCTGGGTCTCATCAGCGTAGCAGTGGAATTGAATGCAAAATTTTATGAAGATATCGCCAAGAGGTAGAAGGTAGATAATAAATGAAAGGGGACCTAAGACAGAGCCCTGAGGAACACCACTAGTACCTGGAAAAGAGTTGGATTGGAAATTTCTAAAAAGTTAGTGCAGTCAGAGAGATGTGATTTTAACCTGGCAAGAGTGGCGCCAATTATACCAATGGTAGCTCGTTTCTTGAGAAGGATATTATGTGAAATGCTATCGAAAGCTGCACTCAGATTGAGAAGAATGAGAATGGTTAAAAGCCCAGAGTTAGCTTCCATTAAGAGATCATTAGTGATTTTTACCAAGGCTGTCTCCATACTGTGAAAGGAATAAAAAACTGATTAAAACTGTTCAAACAGATTATGTCTAAGGTGAGTATGGACCTGAGTTGCAACTGTTCTTTTGAGGATTTTTGAGAGGAATTGTAAATTGACAATATTGTACAATAGACAATGTACCTGTTGCAATGGCTGGCATTGCTCTTAATTTAAAAGACAACTGGGTTGGAGGACAAGAACCTCACCTGTCAACACTTTCTCCTAAAAAATAGAATTTTGTACTGCAATTTAGCTTTTTGATCAATTTTTTACAGTGCGGGAAATGAGTATTCAACATGTCAACATTTGTTTCATTAAACACATTTCCAATGCAACTATTCACCTGAAACTTAAACTGAACATTGATATTAACTCAGTAAAACTATACAGATAAAGAAATCATAACACTTGAATTGATAAAAAAGTTGAACTAGATATACCGCTATATGGCTGTACGCCTCTGTGCACCTGCCAATTTAAGATTAACAGTTCCCAGTCTCCCCTTATGTTCCTGAGATATGACACTGAGTAATGGACAGTAAAGTGTTAATGGAGAACACTATGATGTCCATCTCATGGTGCTCATGAAATTAGATGAATTCAAGGTCACAGTGACCTTGACCTTTGATCACTTAATTCTTATCAGTTCATCCTCGAGTTCAAGTGAAGTGCCAAAGTTGAAGAAATTCCATCAGGGTGTTCTTAGGATGTTGCATTTACGAGAATGAGACTAATGTATGCAAAACCTGAACACGTAACACTTCCAGCCACAGCTGTCACCAGCAGAGAGGCATGAAGGGAAGGTATCACGTAGCCTGTTTTCAAGTCAAAAGGCCCAAGGCCAAGTGAAGTGATAAGTATTGGTGGTAAAGTCCAAGTCAAGGTGCAACTCTTTTTGGATTTTGCCAAGTCAAGACTCAAGTCATCAAATTTGTGACTTCAGCCTGACTCAAGTCCAAGTCTTGTGACCCAAGTCCATACCTCTGCCGCTAACATTTAACTTCCGTCGCAGAAACAGAGTGAATATCACACGTGAGAACTGGTGCAATAAACTGAACAAGAACAAAAAGACAAATTGCCTGTTGTGTAAATCAAATTTACTACGTAAGTCAAAGTGGCTATTATCTTCATTTTTTATAATAACAATGTATCAAATAACAGTATGAAAACAACTTGACAATGTGTTGCGTGTCTCTGGTAGTGATGGACCTGCAGAGAATGATCAGCTGAATCTGCAGCTCCTCTCGATTTTACAGAGCTGAGACTCAGCTCATTGTTCATCTGTCCAGCCACAATCACCTTCTCAGCTGGTAGCTGGTCTGTGATACCCTCTGAATTCTCATTTTCTTTGATTTCTTTCTTTCGGTTTCTTTGGTCTTCAAAACACATAAGGCAGACATCTGTGTGTAATTTCTGACTCAGTGTAACAGTTCAACAAACAAAAAAATCCTATCAGCAGCTTTTCACATCAGGTCAAATGCCAACATAAAACCTTTCCTCTCTTCTGGAGAAAGTAATGTCATTTTATTACCTTATGTCTGTAACTAGTTCACCTGCAGCTGGTTCAGACTGCGGCAATGAGACTCCTCACTGGTACCAAGAACAGAGACTGCATCTCCCAGTACCAGCTGGATTTATACGTCTGCGTCGTACCTACAGTGGCTACTCCCACAGGCTCTGAAGTCACGTCTTACCCGCTGACACATGTAACTATACCTGTGGGCTATAGTATCAACAGAGATACCATGTGAGGAATGCAAGGACTGTGACTGGCTGCTTGTGTTGTCCCCAACATGTTTCTGATGTTAGTGGAGTTTGTTCAGTAACAAACATCTAACAAAGAAATGACACTGCAGACTTTCTGCACACAGCAGTCATCGCTTTGTATGAATGAATGTACGTGAACTTAGCGATTATGCGGCCCTCGTCTCCTGTTCAGTAACGAGACAGTTACATCATGTTAGAATTTATCTGATGTAACTCCAGTTCTATAAATATACGTATGTGTGTAGCTCACCGTTGCTTTGTATCCCAAAGTAAATGAAAGAATGTTAACATCAGGGGCGGGCTGGCCATAGGGAGGTTCGGGAGTATTCCCAGACGGCCAGTCTGTTCCAGGTCGAACCGTTTTTTTACCCCATAATATGCAGCCACGGTTGACCGCAGCAGCCTGCCCTCGCCCAAATTCACACCTGTTCTTCTCTATGGATTTTATGGCATCGTATTGAGAAGCCACTCATATTACGTGAAACAGCGGAATTGTAGCTTTCCGACAAGACCAAGCACTTGTCGGTAGTCCAATGTTTTCACAGCGAAAAAAAAATGATAAATTTACACTAAAATCATGAATAACAGAGCTTTCATACAGCTTTGCACATACATTACTCTTGGATGGATTACTCACGAATGCAGGGTCGCATATGCCATGCATATCACATGAAAGCGCAGGAGCAGAGCTTTCCAGTGATACCACACACATCATTGTACTGTCATTCCATCATGCTATAAATACAGATCAATTGTCTACAAAATAAAAACCAGACAAATTTCTTTACAGTCCATTATACAGATCTTGTTATCAGTCACTTCATATAGTGAGGAATATCGTATCTTACCACGTCTTAGGCTTGCGTGTGTTTCTCCCTGTCTATCCACATTTGTAGTCCGGCTTTCAAGATGCAAATATCTCCATATTGTCCAATTGACACTCCATCAAACTTTGTATGACAAGACCAGCACACTTCACCTTTGCACACCCAGACAACTGAGGCCTAATTATGCATGCTTGACAGGGCCGTAGTCACCATATACATTGAGGGGGACACGTCCCCCCAGTGCCCAAAATGCCCCCCCCAATATATAACTGAAACTGAAAAACAACAACAAACTTTGTTTACCGCAAACAAAGTGGCAAATATTATCTTGGAGGACATCATTGCACTTGGTTGACTATTTTTCTATTATCTTAGATGTAAATATTGCATATTTCTTTCAGATAAAACACATTTTTGACTTGTGAATGAGTCAGTGGAATTTTTGCAATAATGAAAAAATACTGGCAATCATGTCCGCCTGGCACAAACCACATGTTTTGGACAGCTGTGAAGTGACAGAATGTCCCAGCATCATGGTTCTTATATTGCCAGATTCCAGAGAGTCTCCCCTCTTCATATATGGCAGAATATCTCAACTTCCAACTTGCTATGGTGAGATACATGTAAAAATGTAAGAATTTAGTAACACAGATTTGTTTTTTTGATTGATATAAAAAATAATATAAAATACAGGCAATTGGAAGGACATGGCATGATGGCAAATCTGGATAGCCCAGATTGTCCTGGAAAAAAAACAAAACAAAACAAGATATAGCATGTGAATGTAGCCTTTATAATGACTGTGATATGAGCTTAAAAGTAAAGGCAGTAAAAATACCCCAGAAAAGGCCTAGGGCCCAATGGGTTAATATCATTAGATTGTTTTTATACTGCAAATAAAGTATTCGTGTTAAAATCACGGTTCCACTTGCGTCCGTCGTGCATTTGGAAAAAAGGCCTCTCCAAACCAAGCTCCCAGGCTGAATTTCAACCCCAGCCCGCCCCTGGTTAACATTGTATTGTGGAGAATATAAAGCACCATATGACCTGATCACATACAACAGAGCTGATATCAACGGGTGAAATCCTCAGCTATAAATAACTAGAATTACTGCCTCACGGTTTTATGCCTCTGTGAACCAGTCAAGTTGCAGTTACAGTTCACCCCAGTGGTCAATCGCAGTGTTACAGCGAAAAAATCCCCTGCAGCCCAAAAATAATTTTCCCCGTAGACCACCGTTATAAAAGAGATGTCTGTCAAAGTGTTGACAGGACACCTCCAACTGTGAACAAACTCAGTTACGACTCTGTGTATTCTGAATTTTTGATCCATAGAGGTTTCTGTATTCATGAAACTTTCCTCAAGCTGAAAAAAGCACTTTGAAAATCTGTGACATCATTACAATGTAAAGTCCATGAGCCCAGCAGGAACTTGTGGACAGAGCTAGCAGGAAAAACACTACTGCACACATTCAGTGGGCGACATACCGCAGAAGTAAAACCAGGAAGCTAGAAACATTTTTGGTGTAGCACCAGGCAAGCAGCTCCAGTGGAATTAATAAGCACCATTTTGGCCATCCGGAATCTGGATATTATTAAAGTCTATGATTTACATCCATGTCTGTAAAAACATGGACGCTTCACACACAGAACATCTATACAATCAGCACAGTTTCAAGATTTGAGTCACCAAATGTCTCCCCTTCTGTTACTGAGATATGACTTTAAATAATGGACAGAAAAGAACATTACAATGTCACAGTTAAGTTGACCTTTGACCTTTTGGACATAAAATGTCATCACTTCATTACTTTATCCTGTTAGACATTTGTGATAAGTTTTGTCATAATAATTGTATGAATTCTTGAGTTATGGTAAGTTATCGCAGTGACCTTGGACCTTCAATCACCAAATTCTTATCAGTTGATCGTTGAGTCCAAATAATGTACTTTTGCAATTCCAAAAAAAATAAAAGAAAACAACCAAACAAACAAACACATTTGCGATTTCTTGGGAATGTTGATTATATTGTCCAGAGGGCACGTAGCACGTAACCCTTGGTGCCTGGGCTTCCATTATTAACAAGGTGAAAGTGCTGCATGGTGGTGTGGGAGCCCTTCTGTGAGGAGTTTGCATGTTCTCCCTGTGTCAGCGTGGGTTCTCTCCGGGTACTCCGGCTTCCTCGCACAGTCCAAAGACATGCAGGTTGGGACTCTTAATTGTCCATAGGTGTGAATGTGAGTGTGAATGGTTGTCTGTCTCTATGTGTCAGCCCTGCGATAGTCTGGTGACCTGTCCAGGGTGGACCCCGCCTCTCGCCCAGTGTCAGCTGGGATAGGCTCCAGCAACCCCAAGACCCTCAAGAGGATGAAGCGGTTAGAAGATGGATGGATGGATAAAAGATTTTCTGTGCACATCCACTTGGTCATAATCCTTATACCCCGTTAACTTCTATTTTTATCTTTCACACACACACACACACACACACACATATATATATGAGGCTGGGGCTTGAATCCCGGTCAGTAACACATATCCAGTCTGGACCCTTAGGGTCTTACTGCTTTTAGCCTACCTCAGGATGAATGAAACCACAAAAATGAAAGATGGGCTACTGGAATATGACATAGATGGATGAGCAGAGAATATGGAACTGATGGAATGCTACTATACAGGTAACCCTAGCAAAAGGGGTTACATGTAAAGAATATTGGATATCCAGTATGGATGCTTCAAAATCCAACATCTACGCTGAGAAAGAAACAACTCCTAGCCCAGTGTTCCAACATCCACAAACGGCAACTGCTATCACAGCCAGAGATTAAACAGGATGTTCTCCACTGAACCATCCAGTGTGTAGTGTAGTGTAGTGTACACACTACGTATTGCTGAAAAAAATTAACATTATAACTGTAACACGTTACTGATAATGTGTTACAGTAATATGTAGTAAAATGTAGGGCTGAACGATATATCGTTATCATATCTATACCAAGATATGAACATGCAAGATTTTAATATCCCAAAGGGCAACGATATTGACGATATAATTTCCCCATGAGTTTCCCCAGCTTGACCTGCATGTACAGCTCAGCCAATCACAATCATCCTTTTTACACTTGCCCTAAATGTACAGCTAAGGCCAGCCAATCACAAACCTCATTTCCTGCTTGCCTTGGATCGACAGCAAAGCCAGCCAATCACAAACATCCCCTTGAGCGAGGGAGACGTGCTGCTGCTAGCAACTTGCTAGTACACACAACACATTTGCGACTAAAAATAGTTTTGTTCGAGCAAAATAAATCATTCAGCACGCTGTGTGAGTACAGATTTCAACCAGCAGCAGAAACGAAAGGCGAAACCTACTGGTTGTGGGTTGAACGGGGGTCACAGATGGGAATATGGCGGAACGCTATGGCCAGCACAAGATAACGTGGTTTACTGGCGTTTCGCCGTACGTGAAGAACCTGGTGACGCGAGGCTACCGGCGACCGAGAAGCCCGGCTCCAGGTGAATAAGTTGGTGTCATGACTGCCCAATAGTACTGAACAGCCAAGCCGTGGCGGCACACAGGTATGTGACGTGTCAGAGGAGAAACAAGCCGTTCACATTTCCACAAACCTCACCGCACTTTAGGGACTGTTCTTTACTTATGAAGGGACTGTTCTTTACTTGTCAGGGGAGGAGGGTGGCTGGCTTGATTTTTATTTTATTTATTTATTTTATTTTGATCCCCCCTATGTTAATCACTTATTGATGCTGTTTTTGAAGTATGAATAAGTCAGTAAGTAATTTATTCCATTGAAATATCATTGATGTATTATAGAAAAGTGATTTATCTTTTTATAAATGACAAAAGGCACATCTGCCTCATTTTTGCTGTGGTATCCTGAAACTACTCAGAACCATGATACTTTTACTGGTATCGTACCGTGGGTCCCAATTCTGGTACCGTGACAACACTACCGAGTACTGTATGCACAGTGCCTTGCAATAAAAGACACGGCAGGAACATCTGAGGCCTCCTGTGTCAAGCCCAAGCAAGGTCAGATTGCTGATGCATTCAGTAGCATAATGCCATACCAATCGACGTCCAGCAGGTACAAAGACATTACAAACGCTATAACGTACCATATTGCTACATATGATTCCCGTGTATTCAGTCACTAAAGAGGGCTTCCAGAAAATGGTTCAGACTCGGGGGTTTTTTTTTTTCGAGATATCGAGATATCTGGCATAAATATCGAGATATGAAATTTTCTCCATATCGTTCAGCCCTAGTAAAATGTATTACTAGTAAGATGTCACTGTCCAACACTGCTCGTTAAATCCAAGTATTCCCTTGACCTCCAGCACACATGCGAGCAGATGAATGTGCCCACCTATGTGCACAGTGTTAATCAATGCAACCTCCTAAGCTGTTCGTCGCAGACACCAGCTGATTTAAGGTCATGATACTGATTTCAACTGTTCTTTCTCTCCACATCCACTCCTCTCAGTGGTGGAGTGGTAGTTCAGTGGGCACCAGAGAGCTTTTGTCTGTTTTGACATGTTAAGGATACAGCATGTTTCAGGGTTCACGTATCATTGGATAACTCGCCTATCTTCCCCAGAGAGCAGGTAAAGTGTAATAAGCTGGGGAAGGGGTCCGGGGGGCGGCAGGAACCCAGAAAAGGCCGCTCTATTACTTAGTAGGCTGTGCTGTGTAGTTGTGATGTAACATTTTTATTCTTTATTTTTTTATTATTATTTTTTCCCCCATTTGTGGTGCCCCTAATGGATTACGACACACTTAGCATTTGCCTATACCCTACAGTTGCAGCTTTAAAACACCACATTGAAACTACTGAAACATGTACCGAAAATAGAAATGTATACAGAAAAAAGACAGTGATGCCAAAAATGAGAATATGTTAGGGCCCTACCTAAATTTCTCAAATGAGGTTCTCCGGGGAGCTCATAATTCCCTTAAGGTAACCCAGCTCCCCTGTATTTTGAAACCTGGATGAAAGACATTCTGGGAGACAAGCCATGATGACGGCAAGTGGTTCCATTAAAAAGTAAACTCTTTGCTTCATCACAAACTCAGTGACACCAATTAACAGAGAGGGAGCAGCAGGCAGACGCAGCAGCAATGGGGTCATCAACACATTTCCTCCGGCCAAGTTGTTTCCCAAAATAAACGAAATGCCACTAATCAGAAACTGTGGGAGCACAACACCTGTCCTGACACCAGTGGTGAATGCAAGTGGATCATGTGGAGTGGGGCGTTCGCTCATTTTAATTCCCCACACTACCAAATCAGAAAAACACGAAGTTACATTTGAGAGTGGCAGTACATTAGCCAATATGAAGGAATGATAAGCGGCTGTATCTCGCAGAATAGCCACTGATACTTTATCCGCTTCCTTACCGGTTAAGGAAACAAACCCATGAGACACGAAAGGTTTGAAACGAGGGTCAATCTCCGCGTTTACCTCCAGTTCAGGTAAAGGCTCCATGTGTTTGTCAAGCGGGGACACGCTGTTTATGAAACCCACACCTGCAGGAGTCTGTGACCTATCTTTGGCTTTAGTTTTGGTGACCTATTTCTGCGCTCAGACATTACATTTGAAACACGAGGTGTCGGTACAGAAAAAACGCTTTTATGAGTCACTTTTTTTTAGGACACTTTCTGCTCGTTTAAATAAACAACGATTCGTTCCGGTAAACACCTTTTAAATTCCTTGAGCAGAATTAACTCCCGCATTTCCACCAAAGTTTTTACATGACATGCCTGGCACCATTTATCAAACAAAACACTATTGTCGCACACAAACTCAAGTTTGGCAGTTTTATCACTGTTTCTAAATTTTTGTCTGTACACTTCTGGGACAAGCTCATAAGCCTGCAACACAGTCTTTTTTCAATATGTCATAATCCAGACTGTCCTCAATTGACAGACTGGCACAGACTTCTTGGGCTTTCCCCACAAGCTGACACTGTAGCAAAAGTGACCAGAACTCCTTGGGCCACTTAAGTGCAACAGCTATTCACTCAAAGGCACTAAAATATGAGTCCACTTCGGACTCACGAAATGGAGGGACTAACACAATGTGCTTACTGATGTCAAAAGCAGGAGCAGAAACAAAACTTTGGTTAAGAGACACTGGGGTGGAGGCAACAGGGGCTCCTCTTTCCAGCTCAAGAGCCCTGATACGGAGATGCATTGCTTGCACTTCAAGCTGTTTATTTTTGGTCTCCACCTTTATTTGCAGTGGAGATCCCCTGTGGTCATATTTCCCAGAGAAGGATCAATGACCGGCTCAGGCTCCACACCAGCAGCGCTCACGCCAGCAGCCTCCGCTGCTTTCACATCCGCCACCCTGTTTGTTTGAGGAACCAGGCATTGACAGGGACACTCAGTTGCAATGCAGTGATTTGTTGGTGGGGGTGTGTTGTTTGAGGTGGCAGTTAAACAATCAAATATGATCCAGGAAGTCCAGTTGGAGTAAGAGATTAATGACATTTAAGGTGTACCAGATACCAATACAATGGCCAACAGAGGCAACTATCTCATCTTGTGTTACAATGATCAAGAGGTAAACTGTTGAAATATGGCGTTCACGTTACAAGGTAATCCATTAGATATTTACTAGTGAGTCTGAACACAGCCTGAGGCAACAATCATTCAGTCTGCATGTTGTGTTTCAGTTAAAAAAAATAAAAGAAGAAGAACCCCAATGCAAGACAGGCAGGCAGGCAAACTGAGCAAGCTTTTAAAACAATCTGGTTCCAAAATTAAAATCTAAAAGCAAGAAAACTAAGGAATCAGGCATAAACAAAAGTAAGTACAAAGGAAAAAAAGCATAAAAAGCTAAAATGAAAACAAACCATTATGGTGTGAGACACAAGAAGGAACAACAAGAAACATGAGTGATGAACACAGACAGACACTTAAGGCCCAGATGCAAAATATCATCAAAGAGCTAGCAGCAACGAAAGCAGACTGTTGCATCGCCTCATTTCACCTTCGTCATTCAAAAAGGAAAACAAAAAGACCGCTGTGACACTAGTTAGCCAGTTAGCACATGAACAATACAATCTAATGTTGAAAGAGCAGGGCATATTTACTGTGCACCAGTAAACAATCACACAAACATCAAAAAATGTTTCTGCTTGTCTCGCTCCCTCTTGACTTCAGCGCTTTTTTTTACTTTCCTCACATCTGTTTTACTTTTCGCGTGCTGAGCTGAACTGCTAAGTGATTTCAATCACCGACAGGCTCAGTTTTCTCCGATACTGATTCAACATGCATTTTAGTCATTAAATGTTTGGTATCATAGAGATTCATATTGTGAGATGGCTTTAGAATGCATCACTGTTACCTTTACAGGTGTGTAGGTTGGCTCCATCTGAAGAGACCAGCACTCTTTATTGTATATCCACAAGTTGTTGTGCAGTTGTTGCAGTGCAAGTTTCCACTCTTTTTGAAAAAGCTCTATCTTTATTCATGTCTTGGTATTTGTATCTAAAATGAAAATTCTGGATTGTGACAGTACTACCATAGCAGCAACTCAGCAGCTTAAGCTTTCTTTTTTATAAGGTTGCTTTTATTCTAAATTGTGACCACTTTTTGTTTGAATATGTAAAATGCATCAGCAACAATTTACCAGAGAAAAATCCTCACAAAATCCTGTGTATTCTGGATTGTTTTAACCTTCAAAATGTGGTCCTCAGCCAGTTTACACAGTTTTATTTCAAGCTTTGATGCAAGATGTCTTTTTGCAATGCTGGTCTTGAAGTGTTTCATTACAGATTTAACTTCACTCCATGGCCTTTTGATGGTTCTTCTTCTTTGGTTGACCTCTGCCAATTAAGATAAACATATTTTTCTTGTTTAGATTGTGAAGACAGCTATTATAAGTTTAGATTAAATTAGACTTAGATTCAAAATGGATTCTTGGCATAACTGTTGATGCACTCAATGTAGCATGTAATGGATACTGAGTGTGTTTTATTCCATAGTTATTGTAAAGGTATACCTAATTAAAATCTGCATGAACACAGAAAAAGTGTATTTATATCAGTGTATTTTCAGTAAGTGTCCATTTTTGGACATCTCTTAGACATTAGGTTCATAGTCGGGTGCATTAATATGTATGTAAGGGGAATACTACTGTATTCCCTGACTTGCCAGCAATGTATGGTGGGTATGAGAAAGGAGTTGCAATAATGAGTGTATTCATAAGTAATTTTTAGTAACCAAAAGTTTCACTCTGTTTTCATATATTCTATAACAGTCTTTCCAAAAATGATGGTCGAGATCCAAAAGGGGTCACAGAACCAATTTTATTGGGTCACCAATTGTTAGAGACATGTGCAGAACAATGCTATGATGTGTGAATGTGTTTTCCTATTTGAAATAGCAAAAGAGTTGTTATTTGTTATGCTGGTCTGTTAAGCTCAGATGCTGTGTGTGTGACTAATGTAGTGACAAGTGAGTGTGGTGATTCTTGATTCTTTGAAATGTGATTGTTGCTGTGATGTAGTTTTATAAATGACAGGAAAGACAGAAAAGTGATGTACAGATAATATTTAATACAGAATATGAGTGTAGAAATTAACAGATGATTTGTTCTGACTGAGATTTAACAGGAGTCTTTGGAGCTTGGACACCAAAGGGAAATATTTTGCGATCGAGGGACATCTGAGTGGCAGCAGGATAAAGCCTCCCTGAAGGAGCACAGCCTGAAATTACCCCCCAAAGAATGATTACTTACCAAGCTGTGGTGAACATCTTAGCCATGATTAATCCAACAGAACAGATATGATCTAATATGAGATAAGACACAGTAATAAGCAAGTAAAATGATATATCAGCAGTGAACCATGAATAAACGCAGAGAAGCGAAATGCGGCTTGGCAGTGATTTTTTTTTTTTTTTTGTTTGGAAATTACACTAGGCCAGCAATGACCTGGATGGTTTCGCCTGCAAAGGCTATGAGGCAGCAATGCTTTGCTTGAAATAAATATGCAATCGCTAATGGACAGCGTGATCAGGATAGCTACTTATTCCCAGGAGTGATTACTTACTGAGCTGACGTGAACAAGCTATGATAAATCAATAATGTTGTATGATCTGCTAAGTGATAAAACACAGAAATGTTCAAGAGACCAAACGTTTAGGTGAAATTAGTAAATCAATAGTGTACCATGAATGAACAGACACAAAATTTACCTTGCCATGAATGTAATGCTTAGCCTGCAGAAGCTGAGTGCTGAATGCTGTGGATGTGATGCTGTTTAGCTTGTGAAGGCTGTGTGGCTCAATACCATGAATGCAATGCTTAGCCCGCAAAGGCCAGGATAGCTACTTGACCTTACTTACCGA
The DNA here is from genome assembly GCF_011397635.1 of Epinephelus fuscoguttatus. NCBI lineage: Eukaryota > Metazoa > Chordata > Actinopteri > Perciformes > Serranidae > Epinephelus > Epinephelus fuscoguttatus. The sequence goes on from NC_064755.1 coordinate 4,941,649, forward strand.
GCTGAAGTTAACAAGCCATGATAAATCAATAAAGCTGGTATGATCTGCTAAGCGATAAAATACAGAAATGAACAAGACACAAAAAGTTTAGTTCAAATGATTAAATCAATAGTGTACCATGAATGAACAGAAACGAAATTTACCCTGTGATGGTGTTTAGCCTGCAAAGGCTATAAGGCTCGATGCCATGTATGCTATGGATTTGCTTAAACCCAAATGATATGCTTTAACCTGTGATGGCTAATGGTCAGCCATCTCCTGAATAGATAATGGGCTAGTACAAGATGACATGAATAGAAAATTTAGATTAGGCAGTGGGTCTCGATTAGCTAAAAACCCTTTCAACATTTCATTAATTTATAAATGGGCACTGAGCCCTGGATTCATCAATAATGAATTTGCCAGAATATGTCAGCACTGACTTCAGAATTACTAAGTGGGCACAGCTATATGATAAATTGAATCAACCATGACAACATGCCAACAGCTATTTGCAATTGCTTACCATAAACTGATATGGCTTAGAGATCGTTGAGCTTCGATAATTGCAGTGGCATCAGGACACACTTAGGAGGCATATGCAGATGATGACCAACTTCCCAGTTGTTGCAGGGAAGCCGTTGATCGATCTTGCATGGCTGCAAGTATGCTGAGTAATGCTCAGGGGTTATGTTAAATCTCAGGAGAGTCTGCCTTGAATGATATCTTAACCAAGATTTGGAAACACAACACCACTGACCACCAGTTATATGCGATTGTGGACCATATCTGTTAACCCTTAGTAATGATGATAATGATGATAGACTTTAGTTGATTAGCATCGTTCCAAACCACGTTTACAAGAGTAAAACAGAAAAGCTTTACAGAAAAAGCTTTACAGAGTAAAACAACAAACAGAATAATTAGGTGTTACTTGTAAAACAAAAGAACAGTACTTTCCAAAGCAGTGAACATGAGGCAAATAGCAGAATGAAATATGGTGAAGCAATCAGCAGAATATTTATATATATATATATATATATTAGGGCTGTAGTCTCCTGGTCGACTAGTCGATTATTTGGTTGCTATGCTCTCATCCGACCAAATTCTCATTCGTCGAATAATCGCTGTGTTATTTTCATAAGGAGAAAAGTGCTACATCAACAGCTTTCCAGGATTAATCCATTATGGGGGACAGGCTAAATTACCTGTCAATTTTCCGTTGTTGACAGAAAGTTGGACTCGCCCACCCTCACGCTCAGCGTCACGGTGACGCAGACCTCCTGTCTGATCTGTAAGCCTGACACCAGAGATATTGGATGAAGCGAGATACCCCACTCAGCTCACTTTCTGATTCAGTGACGTCAGCGCCACGCCCCCTTAGGAGACTTGCGGCAGCTCTGAATGTATTGTGGTCAATGAGGAAAATGAACGTGATCACAATTTATGGTCAATTCTTTCGCCCTGTAGTCACTGAAGTAAATATTGGGTTCATTTTCCACAAGCCACACATCTTACCAACATTCTGACACTAAAGCTGCATTTTTCATCCACACAGATCAAAAGAAAGTTAACTTTGTTTGAACCCTGTCCATCTCAGAAAACAAGTTCTCGTGAGATCGTGTGATCTTGATAAACAGGCGGTAAAATCACAGTTAGCTTACAAACAGTTATTTACTGCTAGTAATAAATAAAAAATGCCCAAGCTTTGTGCAGCAATAGGCTGCAATCATAGGAAGAATGTATTTTCATTCCACCTGCTCTCGATCCGCATACACAGACATCCACAGATCCTCTGTTCAACACGGGGCAGAGTCCTGCACGGGTCCAGTTTTCAAGATCTTCCTCGACCCGGCAACGTACAAACCCGCACCCGAACCGCAAACCCGCGCATCAGGCCAATTAGTACCGCAACCCAGTCCGACCCGTTGAAACACAACCCGCAGCCCGACCTGTAACCCGGATTTAAAGTATACATTTTGGGTCATATTGGCTGAATATTGAACAGCATATCGCCACAGTTGAGGTGCCAGTAAGTAAACAACGACCTGAATGAAGCAGCTCTCACAATAAAAACCTGACTTCAGCTCCATCATCAACCCTCTGTGTTCTTCTCCCATACGAGTGTAAAAGCACTCGTTTGTTACGTTTAATGCTTTTAAACTTTTAATCTATGTAAAGGAACTTTACATGTGTAATAACAGACTTACTTTCTGTCCAGAGTGACATTCAGCAGTTAGGAGCCGTCACGTGTTTTTAGAATCCATCGAAGAGAGAAGTAATCCATCAGGGAAACACTTCAGAAACATTATAAAGTGATAGTTGTAGGTTTTATCCACTTATTTCTCAAATCCCTAAATAATTATTTACTGTTTTGGAAGTGGCGTTTGTTAGACGGTGGCAGCCATGTTGATTCTGTTGTCCAATCACAAATTGATGGTGAAACGCGTGTAAACAGCTGAACCAATGACCGTTGCGAAATAGCGGAGGCTATCCTCAGAGAGTAAATAATGACCAAAATAGTTATCTGTAGTTTACCAAACTAATGACTGATGTGTTTATCTAAAACCCGCGATCCGACCCGCGTGTTATTTTTTCCACCCAGATCCGAACCCGGGAAAAAATTGTTTTTTAAAAACCACCCGCAAATCAGCTGTTTTTGCGGGTACCCGACCCAGTGCTGGACTCTGACACGGGGTGGTGGGGAGGGGGGCGGGGGGGTTGAGGGAGAACAGGCTCTGATTGGAGGGAGAGCTAACCATGCCCACTTAGGAGACAGGAAGAGTAACCGTTTTCTTAACATTAGATAAGCCTACGGTGGGGTATCTCCTTTATCCAATATCTCTGCTGACACCTTTTACCTCAGTGGAAATGGAGCTTGTATTTACTTGTATTTCACAGATAAGAAACAATAAATTGTGAAGACAGTAAAGCCTCCACTAAAATAGCATTCAAGCCTTGTGTGTGATTTATCCTTCAGGGATTTATACTAAAAACATGACATCATTACTTCATATGAGCAGAGGAAATCTCCGCTTGTCGCTAGGCTAATGTATACAATGTAAAATGCCGTAGGCTGGCGCTAATAAAGTTAGCATGTTGTATTTGTTTGGAAAACGTGTTTAGTGTGATGGTTGTTTTGTCAGTCAATCTTGTGAGCTGTGATGGAGGCAAACTATGTGCCGTTACCTTTGTTACATGTTGCTGTTGTCCCTGGTTTTATATGAGAAGAGGAAACGATCGCTAGACGCTAGGCTAGTTTATACAATGTAAAACGCCATAGACTTGTGCTAATAATGTCAGCATGTTGTATTGGTGGGGAAATGTGTCCAGATAAAGACAAGTGGTCTGTCAGTTCTGCGATTTATAGTGAAGCCAATTTGCGTACTTGTGTCTGAAATTGTCTCTATTAAACCATATTTAATGTGTGTTTAATGTGAGTTTTGAAACAACTATATAAATAAAGTTTGATTTGAACTAAACATTACAGCACCTAACACAGAAGTAAAAATGACGTGCAGATTTTTTTTTTTTCCCATGACTAATCGATTAGTTGAAGATTATGTGCGACTTTAGTCGACAAAGATTTTCTTTGGTTGACTACAGCCCTAATGTATACATATATATATATACATATATATATATACAAGAGCATATCTCAAAAACTAAAACTAAATAATGCATATAGTTCAAATGTCTTATGGAGAAATATGTTGTCTACATTTAAAAATCTTTTGATCAGTGTTATGTTTTCATTTTGTAAAATCTGATTTCAAAATGTATGACTTTTATATAATGTTTTATGACAAATTGAATGCTTTTATCAATCATAATGGTTTATTGACTAACATAACCTTTTAGCTACAGATTTTAGGGATATAGCACATTTTAAGATACTCCAAGAAATGACATAGCTATAAGTAGACTCACAAGTCAGTCTTTAGACGCTTTGCTTAACTAAAGACTGATGACTTTCTCCCTGATTTTGTGTTTAGATGGGCGGATACAATTTCAGAGTTTAAAAAAACTCCCTACATTGCAGAACCAATAGTAAATCCGCAGGGCGTTCCTTCGATGGCTCGCTGAACTCTTGTGCTTGTTAAACATAGTTCGACTAGAAACACGTGTAGCGGTACAAAATGGCTCAAGTCGCTGTAAGTCCTTCATTTCCACCATCTTGTGGACTGATAAAATGGAGTTAAATCTCTCGGCCTCCATTTTCAAGCTCTCTGTGTGTTTGTGTCTTTGCAGACGAGAAAAGGGGGAGCGTACACATTACCGGGAGGGCGTGTCCTTTTCAAAAATGCAAGAGGTGTTGCTTTGTTGCCGGCTGTTTTCGCAGGTGTGTTAAACACACTTTAGAAAGGAGTGTCCCCAGACTATCAGAAGGCAGAGATCTCTGATTGTCTGGTGGCGAGACTAAGTAATAAGCAAAAAGGCACTGGCGGACCATTTATGTTGCAGTGTTTAAAGTGTTAACTGTAATATGACCACACAACTAAATTAACAGTAAACAGTAACAATAGTTTACAAAAGAGCAGAGAGCAACTGGAAGTAAAGCTCCTGCAGGACAACTCTCCACATCCAGGTATGTGGCTAAAACTGACCTAGAAAATGTTTCTGTCCGGACCTTGGTCACTATGGGCTGTTAAAAGCTGATACCACAATGGGTCTCTAACATACACACATACTATATGACAAAAAGGAAGTTGAGAAAAACAATCTAAAGCTTTAAAAAAGAAAAAGCTAAAATTGGATTGGATTATACAGCAAAATATGACAAGCTGTTCCCCAAAGACGATGTCACTGACACAAGCAGTATAGATACTAGAATGATATGTCACGTACAGAATGACAGGCAGGAATAATTTTCATATCTTTCAGTAGAAGAGCCAACAATCCCATCCCATTCTGAAAACTAGAACAGCAAATGGACCAGGAGAGATTGATGAAATGTCAAACAACTACAGCCTTCAATGTCTTACAAAGCATACTAGATACTGGCCATCCATATTCCTTGCTGTGAGCAAATTCTGTGAAATTGCACTGAAGTCTTGGCAATGCGATAAATTTCCCCTGTAGCTGGAGTGTAACAAAATAAGATCCCTTCATTCATATATTTTAGAAATGAATTTCAGATATCACAGCAGCCTCTACTGTTCACAATGCTGTCAGTGTCAGTAATCTGACATTTGAGTTGGCATTAGCAACAAGAGTTACAAAGCATCATCTGATGTTCCAGAATACTCAGCATGACATATTCAACACAGTCAGCCATGCTAATAAGGTCATTAATTAAAATCATTAATGTGTTCATTAGCAAATATTTCCATGTCAGCATACTTGTCTACACGAAGTATTAATACTGGTGATAACAGGTAATATATGATATGCATGTTAAAGCACTGAAGATTTTTAAAAAATGCCAGCTTGTCCTTATTAAAATGCAAATCATCTGAAGTGTACACAGATTTTTTTCATATTATTGTTGAGGCATAGAAACACAGTAACCCTTACCCTGACCCTAACAGCCTCTCTTTTAACCTTACACTTCATAGCTAGCTTAACACTAACTTAGCATTTTCTTAAGAGCTTTTTCTTTCAGACCAAGGAGTGAAGTTTGGCTGATAGTGGACTGATGGTGGGTGGGTCATGTAGCTGGTGGGTGGTTAACTGTATGTACCTACTCAGAAATCCCTGGGGCCGGTTGCACAAAACACTGTAAGTTAAGATTTTCCTTAAAGTCCTGGTCAAGATTTCCTCAAAATAAAATTGGTTGCACGAAACACCCTTAAGTTTTCTCTTTAAGGTTTCCTTAAAGGCACTATGTGTAACAATTTCAGTTGTTCTTTGAGACAAACAAATTTTGCAGTCAAAAGTGTGTCCTAGCACATGTGTATTTACCTCCATCAGCGTATCTAAGTATGTCCGTAAGCTCCGAAATTCTCATTTACATATACATTGCGACCGGTGTCTCATCATGTACGTGCGCCATCTTGAGAATACATCTGCCAGCAAGGGACATACAGCCCCACCTTCGGCGTTTTCATTGAGAGCCAGGCCAGTGCTGCATGACTGAGAAGCCGAAGGAGAGGAGCAAGAGGCGTTTCACTACTACCCCAGCAAATTTGAAACAAAGTCCCACTCTTTGAGCATAATGCAGGATCATATATATGCACCATCACAGAAGACAGAATCCTTGTCGCCAGGAAAGCTCAAAAAGGAATCAAGAAGGCAACGAGACTGGTGAATTCAAAAAACGAGGGTCAACATCGGAGTAGCCTTTCCCAGGTGGAAGGAGCTGCTGCAGGAGAGAGGTAATGCAATCACAGCTAACAGTGCTGCGCTGTTAGCTGTGATTGCCAAGAGTGCCAAGAGTGTGCAAAGCAGTAATCAGAGCAAAGGGTGGCTATTTTGAAGAAACTAGAATATAAAAGATGTTTTCAGTTATTTCACCTTTTTTTGTTAAGTACATAACTCCACATGTGTTCATTCATAGTTTTGATGCCTTCAGTGAGAATCTACAATGTAAATAGTCATGAAAATAAAGAAAACGCATTGAATGAGAAGGTGTGTCCAAACTTTTGGCCTGTACTGTATATATATATATATGAGCTAATCTGAGGAGCACAACATAATGCAGAAACAGAATAAAAAAAGAGCTATCAATGCACAGACAAACAATAACATATAGTTATATATAATATAAGTGGCATAAACAGTAACTAACAACTAATAACTATCTCTATACCGGCATCTCCCTGTCTCCCTCTCCCCTCTCTCCTCCACACACACACACACACACACACACACACACACACACACACACACACACAGCCTCGGCTACATTTAGTCTGCAGGTCGGCTGCCTCAGGTACATTTTCAAATTAGTTTGTTTTTAACAATTTGCTGTCAGCCCTGTTAGCACGATATGCTTGTGTAGACCACAATTGTAAACCATAATAGCAGTGAACGAGACTGTGGACAGAGCAGACTGAAATATGGCTCTGCACACGCTGAACATGTGTATTGATAAAGTATTGGGTTTTTACTGGCAGAAGTTTTATCACACTCACTATAGTAGCAAGTGTAGTTGTCGTCAACTAGAGTCATCTTAAAGTTATATTCCCTTCATCTGCACCCGGTCTCTCTGCTGTTGTCTGACCTCACTCTGTTGTGTTTGTGTGTCTCTGTATGTGTGTATGTGTCTAAGGGTGTGTGTGTGTGTGTGTGTGTGTGTGTGTGTGTGCTGTGAAGAGGGGGTCAGCCCTGACATGCAGAGAGCAGGAGAGAGGCTGCAGCATGATGATACATGACACCAAAACAGAGTCAATAATGTCGGAACTTATTATTATTACGGTCTTGATTATTTTTGGCCCGGGTTGTTTAATACCTCTCTGTGCCAATCCCTGCCCAGGCCACTCAGAGATTGCCTCTGTGCCACATGTGGCCCAGGGGCCGCTAATTTCAATGATGTTTTAAAGTTTTTCATTTTAAGGGATCCTGTGCAACTGTGTAAGGGGAAATTGAGCCTTAAGTGTCATACTTCAGTTTATACTTCAGTATGTACAATAATACTAGTAAACTGCAATCTTTTGTGTGCTGAATAACTTAGTGTGTGTGTGCTGTATGTGTTACAACAATCTGCCTTTATAACCCTATATAAAACACTGCACTTTATTGGTCATTTACAAGGTGCCACCAAGCAGCAACCTGCGGAGCTGAAAATGAAGCCAACATGGAAGTGCCAAAAACTGCAGTTCTTTGAATGGTCTATTGACGGTGGCGAGTTAACCACCATAGAGCCCCACGTTAAAATACCCAACTTCACAGCAGGAATAAACATGATTACAGCCTGGTACAAAAAATGTTTTGGTCTCTATAGCTAATTTCAGCATTCATGACAACTGTACAGGGGGAAATTTTCATATAACTCACCCATTTACATAAAGGCCTGAAGTTATGCATAATTAACGGCATGCCCATAGCGTCCTCAGCCTCTCAGTCAGATCCAACCCTCTCTCCTCCACAGTGCCAGCCTTTCACCCAAAATTGGTCATTTCTGGCTCCAAAAACCCCAAGATGGTGACAGCTGTAATGCTGAGAATGCATGAGAATGTATGTTGATGTTGTCCAATATCGAGTCTCTGTTTAATCATGTAATGAGACAATATGATTTACATTAGCTTGTTTAGGTGGAAAATCTCTCAAGACTGATGAGTTGCACACATGTGTAAGCAAATATAACATAAAAGTGGCATTAAGACACATGGTTGGTAAAATATATATACGCCTAAAACTCTGTGTGTGTGTGTGTGTGTGTGTGTGTGTGTGCTTCATAACTAGTAACGAGGGCACACTAGGGCCCGTCATAATAGTGTGCACTGGGGCCCACGGTAACTACCTTCTGCCACCGTCTACACCCATTATTCTCACAGTCTACGGGTGCCACATGTGTAATCACAGTAAGGCAAGCTGTAACCATAGTAACGACAATAGCATGACAGTGACAAAGCTCATAGATCATAAAAACTGATGACATAACAGCTCCCCCAAAGTGAAACTAAAACGTCTCAATCGCCCCCTGGTGGCTGACTGCAGTACAATATATAGTATATAGTATATAGTATATAGTACAGTAATAGTGAATAGGACATGGGTTAAACCAAAAGATCAAAAAAAAAATTCCAAAGATGGTTTCTGTCGTTTTAGGTAGTTCTAATCAAGCTGCTGTATGTTCAAGTGTTTATTTTTCTTTTAAATTTGGTTTGAATTCCCTATTTGATGCTATAATAACAGGGTGTGACATCATGATTGATAGCTATGTGTGCCAGTCGGTGTGCTCCTGATCAATGTTGCTGCTTGCAATTGCTCAGATGGGTGTGTGGGTGGTAAGACGAATGAATAAAAAACAATTTGTAACAGTGTACTACTCTCTTGGGCTTGGATCAGGTTTGGACAGAAATATGCAGCCCGAGCCAACCTCCAGTGTGTACTATTCAATATTCCACGGTAAAAAGATCTGAACATGGGAGATGAGTTTTGAGTGTTTTGGCTGAACTTTGTAAAGAAGTGGAGAGTCCCCAGGGAAATATCACAGCCCCACTTGAAACTAAAAGTAGAAGTGACCCTCGCTGCTGATTCAGCAGGCAGGTCTAAATAATTTATTCTGTCATTCTTGGCATGTCTTGTCACTGAAATTACTAAACACCATGAAAAACAGCTCAAATTGAAATGTTAAAAACCTAACACTGCCCGGCAAAACTACACTTTTTATTTCTCAAGGCAGATCAACCCCATTTAAGGACATCGCTGCCTTTTTTTTCTGCCTGCTATTTGTTTAGGAAGAGCATTACTCTTTAGTTCTAATAGCTTTGGGGCAGTGCCTGGTAAATACATATGAGCCAAAGAGTTTCAGAAATGATGACAATATGTCGTAAGAATTATCCCGTAGAGCAAAACACCATAAACCAGCGTGAAGGATTTCCAGCCACTGCGGCAGGCAACCTCTGGCATTGAGAAGAGTATTTATTCTTCATACGTCGCATTTTACGTCTCATCTACTCATCCTCAGAGAGAATTTATGTGACAGTTTTTATTTCAATTCTTCAACAGGCACATGTGCCACACAAACATGCACAGCTCTTCCTTTTCTTTGCACTTTCCCAATATTTGTGTTAATTACAGCACTGTCCTTGACTTGAGCAGAGATTCGTAGTCGGGGCACGATCCTGATTCAGAGCTGTTGAGCAGAGAGAAAGAAATACGAGAGCAGGCAGCACTCCATCTGAATCCATCCAGATCTGAAGCACTTCCAGGTGCTACATGTCAGAAATATATTTTAGGTTTAAAAGGAGCGGAAAGGCACACAGCTACACTGACTGGGGCAGGTGCAGTGTTCAAGACTAAGTGAAAAAAAGATAACTGTGCCCTGAGTTAAAGCACCATTATTTTTCAGCTGTAGCTCGGCACCCACAATGTTTCAAGAAATTTCAGGGCAATCAATTAACCTCACCATCATGTTTTGTTCCCTTGTGCTGGTCTTGTTTATTTATCCTTGGGCTATATTTCAGCTTGAACTCGATAAAGTCTGCATGTGTATTGATGTAGGTGCAGTCCAAATGTGTCATGTTTTACACATCCCTTACAAATTCTCAATGGTGAAGCCAGGGAGAGAGATTGCTTGGCAAGTAGAGATAGATGTGGTGTATAAACATTGCTTGTTTTGTAGCAAAATCACTGCATAGCAATCTTTAATTGGTGTCTTGTACAATTGGGTGATACAATTTTTATGTCTTATCTTCTTGAAAAAAAACAAAACAAAAAAATCAGGCAGTTGCTCTTATGGGCTCCCTCCCTAAATAAACTTGCCAACTCCTCGGGATCAGCCAGCAGCAGTTCTGTGCATGCACGATTCACTTGCAGTCTGGACGTGGAAGGGTTAACATCTCCTGCTCTGACTGCAGCTGGGAGGGAGGACTGGGCCCTCTGTGAGTGCTTTGGGGCGGGGGAGGGGCCCACGGCAGCATCCACTGCATGCTGAGAAGAAGAGTCTCCAAAAGTCTCCATTAACATCAGAAAAAGTCACTAGATTTCTTGCTAGTCGCTTTTTTGAAAAAGAGTCACTAGGGGGGTCTGAAAATTCGCTAAATATAGCAACAATGTCGTTAAGTTGGCAACACTGCTAAACCAAACCAAGACTTTTGGCGGAAGTGGGGGACTAAGACACGCCCAGTCAAGTTACTCCACCGTGCTGCTCCTCCAGATAAGTGGATGAAAACTGATAAATGGTTAAGAGTAAGCTTACTGGAATATATCGTGGGTTTGGGTAGGTAAAAAAGTGACAAAGCAATATTTTAAGTAGGTTATTGATAACTTACAGAAACACCGTGTGCAATAGTCCACCTTCCACCTTACTCTTTCTCTCTTTTTCTCACTCACACACACACACCGCAGCAGAGCGCAGCAGTCATGGCCATAGCCAGCTATGAAGCAGGGCCGGCTTAAGGCATAGGCGATATAGGCGGTCGCCTAGGGCGCCACATTGTCTGATGGGCGCTGGAAAAAAGAAAAATAAATAAATAAAAAATAAAAATTCGCCAGTCGGCACCCATCCTATTTTTTTCCCGGAGGTAACAAATGAACAAATACAGAAAAAAAAGAAAGACAGAAATACACTTTGCACCCCTGTTCCTCAAAAATTTTTATCTGCCCTGCCCCTGCACCTGTACTGTGCGCACTAAGAGTGGAGGATGGGTCACCGCTTGATACGCATCTGTGACTGTGACAGGAAAAGTCTGTGTCACAAGATAGGCAGTCTAAGGCAGATATTTACGTTTTACCTGTAATAATGAAAAGGTCCAAGCCTTCAGGTGCGCAAGGGAGGAAACAAAGAAAAGAGGAGGAGGAAAAGAAACTCCGATATAGAGGTATGTCATCTTATAAAATGCCATTCTGTGTGTAACATCGTTCCCACTGTAACATCAGTGGGATTACAAGCCCTTCTGGTTGGGCATAACTAGTGGTGTGAAAATGTTCTTTGCAAACAGGAAATATTTTGGATTTACGTATTAGAACTATTTAAGAGGTTCCAGTTTCATTTCTAGAGCATAAATCTGAACAACACAAATGAAAAACAGAGCACAAAGTTGTCTTGTTTGATAAATTGTTTTTTTCTTACTGGTATTTAAGAAAATTTACAATTCCTACTTATTTATTTTAAAAGTTATGTTGTGCAGCTTTAATAGTACTTTTGTTTACGTATTTGTTAATAATAGGTAACATTTAATAATTTATTCATTCTTTGATATGTTCTTTTTTGAAACCATTGTGGTCCCTGATGTTTATTGTCCCCAGTACGGGTGGCGTAATGTGATTTGGGAGGGGGGGGGTCACCGAATCCCAATCTCGCCTAAGGCACCAAAATGGCTAGGGCCGGCCCTGCTCGAGGTCACCAAGGTCCGGACCTCAAAAATTTCAAAGACAAAAAAAAAAAGAAGCCATACATATTATATCATATTACAGTTTTTTTATTATTATTTTAGTGACGACCAAGCAGCCCACTGTAAGTTAAAGTTTAAGAAAAAGTTAAGTTATTGCTAAGTAACGTCAATGTTAGAAGCTTTAGCTGTGACACAATGGGTTGAAAGCTACTGGCTAATCATGCATGATGTGAGCTCATTAAGTCAGTGCCATGCTCCCGAAGGTAACATTATTTAACGTTATGCAGGTGGCTGTTTCATGACCCAATAAAGTTGCAAGAGGTTAGGTGGTGTAGAAACTTGAAAAATTTAAGTTATTATGATATTCTAAATTATGGTGATGCACCTGTATGCTGTACACTAGATTTGATTGAGGTGGGTATTTGATATATAATGCACTGGGCAGTAAGAGCATCCCTCTGTCTATCTGAACACTATTCAATGGCTTGAAGCCAGCCTTAAACTAAGCCTAAAACTGGTTAAAGGGGTCTCTTTACCTCTCACCTCAATATGTCTCAGTGAAAATGGGTTTCTAGAGTCCTCACAATAGAAAATCTCACTCCCTCCTCTCTCTCTCAAAAGAACATTATTGTTGTACTAATCCTACTAGCACAAAGTAGCCTGCCATAGAAAAATATCACCTCACTGTATAGGATTATGTACAGCCTACTATAAAGTAGCTACTAGCTAGAGTGGTCCAAAATGATGTTAAAATACATATATTTTCTACAGCTGGGCCAAATCCCCCAACTCGGAGAATTGCATCTACATTGAAGGACTTCTGTAAAGAACCTGCATATTTCTTTAGTGATGCTTTCCATGCATCAATCTATCTAGAATGTAACAAATGTTTCCTGTTTTCTCGTTATTATATATTCTGGGAAATGGTAAATAGCTGCATTTGACAATGATATGATTGGTTTGAAATATGATGTTGTGCTATCCTGGAGTATGGCTGTAATGCATTTACTTATAGAATTAACTTTCGAACGGTAAGTATTCAGGGTTCAGGAAAAATATCAAGAGGAGGTAATCTACCTTGGTTTAATGAAAATCTGTGGACACTGATGAAAAGCAAAGAATCAAATCTACTGTAGAGGAGACACAGATATGTTTATATATTAGACTTGAGGAACAAAGTTAAAAGAACTGGGATTAGCTAAAACTCTCTTTTTATCTCCATGTAATGAATAAGGCATATTAATAAATTATTCTGGGAATAAAATTACAAGCAGGGGTCCCACATATTTAGGGGATCTTCAGCTCAAAGCACAGGGGAACTATATTGAAGGCAATAGTTCTATTGCCTCTATTTTTAACAGTTTCATGGGTCTGTTCATGATTTACTTTTCAAAAAAGGAACTAGATATGGTTCCTTTTAGATGCTGCAGATAATGGGCCATATTCACAAACATTCTAAGATTACTCTCAGAGAGCTTCTAATGTAGCCTTAAAAAAGTAGTAGTAATAGTAAGGAGTCCTTGCTTATGGGTGATTTAGGAAAGTTCTCCAAGCAGCTCTGAGCAAGGATGGGACAGAAACTTTTTACCTTGGTGAGGAGGTGTGGTTGACCCCACTGCTAGATATGATGCCTTCTTTTAAAAGGTGTGATTGGTTGTCACACACACGCCCTTCTGTGAGCACGCAAGGTGCAGAAACCCAGTGGAAATTAAATGAACTGCTGACTGTGAAAGTGTTGTCATTGTTTGTGTGATCAATTTGCTGATGGAAGACTGACACAGACTCACTGCTGCACTGTTGCATTTTTATGGTTTCCCAAATATCTAAGTATTGTGATCATTTTACTTTTGGTGTTATACTGTTATTACGTTGGATGGGAAATGTGAGTGCATCTCTAATGAGACTGACCACAAATATTATTCCTATATCTGATCTGCAGCAATTTATTTACTCACTATCATTCTCTGCCATTTTCGCCTCTTTTTAAGAAACTCTTACTGTACGTTCACACCAGAGGCTTCCAAAGAGGCAAAGTCTGTCACGGACGCCTAAGAAGCCCGACTGTCAAAAATATTTGTGGCAGCTCTGGTTGCTCTAGTTGCTCATCATGCGAATCACTGAATGTTCGATCGTGCTTGTCAGTTTAAAGGAGCCACAAAGCAGACTACTGGCTTGAAAGCAACTAGTTGCTGCTTGCTGTTGTCCAGTCAAAAAGCTCATAGTTGGCCTACAAAAAGTTATGTTTGGTCAATGAAAACAGAAAGCGTATGTCATCTCATTCAAACCAAGTCAGGAAGACTTGCATGCTACTTTGCAACATTAGCCTGCAATTCTCTCCTCTATTACTAACATTACACACTTTAAAATTCACCACGGTTGCTTTGGTTGTCCAGGATGCGCAGCTGACGGCCAGGTCACCCAAGTGGCCCAAGTGGCCCAAGTCGCCAGACTCTCATTGAAAATGAATGACTTCTGCCACTTTGGAAGCTCTGGTCGCTTTTGGTGTGAACGTACAGATAATCCTCTTAAAAGTCATCCTCCCTGCTCCTAACAGTTTTTCACCATCCAAGCTCTTTTAGGGGCTTGTATGTATTAGCTCCCCCAGAAACTCTAAATGTAGGGTTGCTTTCCAACTTGAAACCATAAAACACAAAGATATATTAACTCCCCTCCTTGCTCATTAAATTACCTTGTTACTTAAACACATACTTTCCCTAATGGTTGTGTGTGTGTGTGTGTGATATTGTAACTTCTATTTTTAAATCTGGAGTCCACCACAAAGCCAGTAACTATAGACTCATAAGCATATTGCCAGATCTAAGGTTGCTGAGAGGGTTGTCACTGAACAACTGTATTTATCTTAAAGATTCTATGTACAGTATGAGATTTTGGATATTCATAGCAGCTCAGATCAACAAACTTTCTGTTGATGTTGTTGCAAAGGTAAGACCTAGAGCTGGACCATGGGGTACACAGTTCCATGAGAACGCGGAAGGTTTTATCTAAATTAGGTTGGAAAAGCAACAGGTTGTCAGTGGGTGTTTGTAAATCCAATGTGATCCTCTACACTAAAATAATAACACTGTTGTTCAAAGAAACAGAGCATTCTATATGAATTATAAATTGGTCCAGTTTCACGTTCACTGTGCAGACAGAGTTAGTGCTGCCGCTCAGACAGTCTGGTGCTCTGAAAAACTGAATGGTATATCCAACAGCACTCCACATTACTAAACGGCCCACTTTGTGCCAGAGTTGGCTATCAGAGCTACTATTTACATTTGCACCCTGTCTGCAATTAATTAATTGCCTCTCTGTCACACAGGGGTGTACTGACATAATCAAAAACACACACACAGACACACACACAAACACTGTAAAGAATATTCTCTGCTTCAAACACTCCTGCAATTACTGCATCATGTTTGTCAAATTAGACCCTCCTCATTCCCACTCCATCATGGAGTGTAATTCTGTTTGTAGTCAGCTTCACAGCCGAATAAATCACCCGTCATGGTGTAGGCTATAAATACAGCTGCAAACTTCAGGACAAACTTCCCGTCTCAGTGGCAGAAACAGGTACTCTTGTAACTTCTCATACCATGCAGAAAAATATCACTTAATGTATGTTTTATCACTTATATTCGATCTGCATGTGCTGCTATTGTTTACCTGATATTTCTGCATGTTATCCTGTTGTCAAATAAGAACAAATGGCAGCAGAAAAAAAAAACAAAAAACAACCAAACAAACAAAAAAACTCTACTTCCAAACATCTTTGGTGCCATTTCTTTTTTATTTTGTGTACATATTGTTTTTCATCCCACTGTTTATTAGGGATGCTGCGATCTGGATCGCGGATCGAAAATATGCTGCGATCCAGCCAAAAAACGACGATAGTAGGTAGGGATAGTGGGAATCTCGTTCATCCATTCATGCGCATCACTAATTAGACGACGAGGCATTTGGCTACCTTAAGAGAGTCATAGTTACTCCCGCCGTTTACCCGTTTTTTTCTAACTCTTCCGTTTAAATGTTATTAAGGTTTGAAATTGCACATCATTCAGGGCGTGGTCACTTTGAGTGACAGGTTGCACCATCACGGGTGGCTAACTAGCATGCTAACTAGCCGCTGGCTCTGCTGTGCAGAGCTCGGCGGAGCTGAGCTCAGACTCGGCCGTCTGCTCGGCGTCAACTCAGCCAATTCGTGCCCATGTTCAAGGCATTGAACCTGTCCTCTCAGCCGTGTGTTGTGCCTTTTGGATATTTTTTTAGGCAAATATTGGAGTAATATGGCTTGCTGTTCGATTAATTATACCATCAGACCGTCCAAGAAGTAGCTAACGTTATGTGCTCCAGGTTTTTCGGTAAGTGAAATTTGGAAATTCTAGTATTATTTTATTTATGTTTATATGTTAGCACTAATTAGCGGGTATCAGTGTCTGCAGTCACTACGGTCACCACCTAGCTGTTAAGGTTGAACTGACTCAAGAGCAGGACTCAACTCAGGTTCAGTTCAAATCAAAAGTCTTTAATGAAGAAGGCAGGTTCGGTACACAGGAAGACAGTCAGACAAGGCAGAGGTATCCAAAAATGCTAAGGCAGAGGCAGGGTCCAAAAAACATAACTGGATCATACACTCACGAGACTAACACTGGCAAAAAGGCTGGGCGCTTACAGAGAACTGAAAAGACGAACTGGCAGAGACAAAGGGATGCACACAGACTAAATACACAAGGGAAGGTGGGATAATGAGACACAGGTGACACTAATCAGGGCGGGGCAGGTAATCACACAAGGCGGGAAACACAGGAGGACAGGAGGTGAGGATCTGGAATGAGAGGTAAATACAAAATAAAACAGGAAGTAACCAAAAATGCATAAAGACAGAAAAACATAACTATACTCAGGGACTAGATGTTACAGCAGCGTGTATCGGTGTCTGCTGTCACCTCCTAGCCTGGCAGCTTATATTATTGAGCCTTTATTTAATACATGTAAAATCACGTACCGTGAAATGATACCGGAGGTCTCATTTTCAAGTGCAACCTGTATCACAGCAGCAACATCCACATCAAGTTACAGAGCCACAGACAATACGATACAACATAAGCTTAGCTCGTTAACTAGCTAACCAGCCAGACACCAGTCCGGGGATGCATCGAAGTCAGAGCCTGACAGAGAAGTGTTAGGATGTAGGCATTTAGGGAGAGAATATTTTGAACAAAAGGCTGAGGCTGTGTGAGGTTTGAAAATAAAGGTCCACCACGTTAGTTAGCTAACGTGTTGCAATGTTAACGTTGTCATATGAGCAGTGTAACGTTAACGTAACATTAAGGCTATACTTGTGTATTTAAATTAAAAAGTGGCGAACTGTGTGAAATTACAATAAGGTGTGTAACATAATTTAAAAAAACCAAAGTGACATTTGACGGTCACATATAAAATATTAAGAAGATTAGTGTATGATATAGGCCTGTAGTTACACAACAATAGATAATGCACAGACAGAATATGAGGACTGTGATGGCCACCACCTTTTTGTTTTGCTAAAATAAATTGATTATGATCTGTTAAACATTGAAGTGATTTAAGTTGTATTGTTTGCATGTAAAGGTGTCTGTGAAGTAAGTAGCTAACATATATATTACTTTTAATATCTATTTGTCTGTGTAAAGTTTTCCTCTAGGTGACCCAGACAGACTGGACCAGTGGACACTCAACACGAGGAGACAGAATGGACTCCAAACAAGACTTCCCGTCTGTGCAGTGAACACTTTGAGAGTCATCACTTCAGCACTGACTCCAGGATAAAGACACCTTTTTTCATACAGTACCTCACAAAGAGTCAAGAAACTTATTAGTTTAAAATGATGAATTATTGCCCATAATAGATTTAAATGCATTACATAAATTACTAATTGTCATACATTATAAGTACTCGATTAGGGCACAGCTTGCTCTGTACTATTACTGATAAGGTGAAATTACTGACACACCAGTGCAGTTTAGTGTTCCCCTGATGCAAAAGGCCAAATGAAGATTTTATCAATCAAGGAACATGACATGTATTTACCAACTTTAACATTTTAGTGCCTTTTATGCAAAGACCCTTTATCAAAGTGAGAATTACTACCTTTTCCCCCACACACAGTCTGTGAAGAACCAATGGAATAAAATATTCTCATAATCAGACAGCTGAACATAGCATGATTCCACAGTGGCAGTGAGCTTTGATAAAAGTTCAGTTTCCTTTTGATAGCAACAGTTATTTTAATGTGGATGAATTGCATACTGTACATTCATACTCCAGTTGTCTTGGTAGTACACTGTTAAATTTAAAATCACATTCAAATATAAAGTCAAATATCTACAGAACTTAAACACAAAACTATTTTATGAATGACAGCCACTTACTCAGCAATAAGATAATATTGGTGTTGAGTGGGCTTTTAACCAAGACAGGCTGTTGTCAATGTTTTCTACCTGTGTTTTTAACCTATTATCTTTCTCTCATGTAGGACACTTGAGGAAAGTGACAACGCCTAGGCCAATGTGATGTTTATTCCACAGTAAAGAGGCTGTTTAACAAGAAATTAAGATTTTGCAAATTATGACACTGGGTCCTAATTCATAATTACTGTTATAAATATTTTCATTTATTTCATGTGTACTTTTTGTAACCTTTTAATATGGATGTTTTCATGAATGCAAGCTTTGACTTAATTTTGTTAAACTGTTTGTGTAATGGTTATAACTTTTGCTATATAAAATGGATCAGACAAAATTTACTTTAGAGTAAAAGCTAATTTTTTGAATACTGTCTTTCATCAGTTTCCTGTGATGATTGGAAATATAGTGATGATTTAAACCATTAACAAAATATAATAGTTATTAATGGTATCTTAATGTTTCCATTTATGTCTTAACATTTACCCAAGTTTGCATTTATCTTAGCAGAATGTAAAAAAAAAAAATGAAAAGCTGATGTTATGTGCTGGTTTTGTTTGAACATTTCTTTAAAGGGCCAGTGTGTAATATTTGGCATGGTTTATTGTCAATCTGAATTTGAATCTGAATATTCTACCCATTAATACGCTTATACAAGTGTATAATCGTTATAAAATAAAATTCGTTTGGTTATCGTAGCCTTATAATTATGCTTATATATATATATATATATATAGCAAGGGCCTTGCTTTAGAGAGGTCGCCATCTTGCGCCGCCATGTATGTACGGCAGACCGAGCGGACAATCCAACCAGCCAGAGAACGCGTTTTGCGTGTATAAATGAACCAACGAAGACAGCGGAAGGAAGGAAGAAGGAGGAGGAAACAGCAGAGAGTGTTAGTAGTTCGTCGATAGAGAGTGAAAAGTTTTTTTAGTTATAAAGTTTGCAAATGGACCACACCACACTTAGTATTATTACAGTCTTTATTAAACTTGTCTTATTGTTATTATTCCCGCTATTCCTTTTCTCTCATCGACCATGACTGAGGTGACTACCATTGCTGCATTGTACCTGCTGTGGCAGTCCGAGATTCATCGGAAAGCCAAGCACCGACGTGTCTGGGTCCATGGCATCCTCCGGAGATGCACACAGCTGGGAGAATATCATCAGCTTCTCCAGGAGCTGCGCCTGGACGGCGGCCGCTTCCAGCGCTATTTCAGGCTGACCACGGCCCAGTTTGATGACCTGTTGGGTAGGATCGGTGCCAGGATCTCCCGCCAGGACACCAACTACAGGCGGTCCGTCTCAGCTGCGGAGCGCCTGTCCATCTGTCTCCGGTGAGTTTTTTGGTGTGAAAATCAATAAATGTTCACTGTATCCGGCAAGTCACATGTCGCCTGAATGAATGTTGTTTACTACATCGGCATGAATCCCAAATTAAGTTATTGATTCAATTATAGTTGGCTAATTCACAATCATCTCGACCTGCTTTTTGGTATTATTTGGTTTGGTTTGAAATTAATGAATAAAGTAAAAGTAGCCTATCAAAGCAAAATTAGCTCTTCTTTCATTCATCGCAATGAAGTAATAATAACATTCAAAAGGGTGGTAAAATATGACAGCTGCTGGTAGATTGCAGACACAAAATAAATAACTAATTTACTATTGAGTAGCTGGTGAACATTCATATGTTAGTGACTGGTGGATGTACACATTTTGAAAATTTAATTTCAGACCCTGAATATAAACACTCAGTGAGCGCTAGGACAGCCATATCAATAAACTACTACTAACAAAAAATATCACTACCATCTGTGTTTCTCCGCAACTCAGCTATATGAAATATTTTCTGTGTTGCAGATACCTAGCTACTGGTAATTCCTTCAGGACGATCGCCAACAGCTTCAGGGTCGGGTCTCCAGTATAGTTCCAGATGTGGTCACCGCCATTTGGGACTGCCTCATGGAGGAATACATGCCTGTGCCAACCACAGAGGAGTGGAGATCGATTGCAGAGAAGTTTCAGGAGCGATGGAATTTCCCTCTCTGCTGTGGAGCGCTGGATGGGAAAAACGTCACACTGAAAGCCCCTGCAAACACTGGATCGCAATACTTCAACTACAAGGGAACTTTCTCTGTGGTTCTTCTTGCAGTTGTGGATGCTCAGTATTGCTTGCGGTTTTTGATGTTGGGGGCTACGGCAGAACCAGCGATGGAGGGATTCTGGCCTATTCAGCCTTTGGCCAATCGCTTTGTTTTGGCACCCTGCAACTGCCAACTGACCTGCCACTTCCAGGAGCTGACCACCGAGGTCCACAGCCTCATGTGTTTGTCGGGGATGAGGCCTTTCCACTCCGGAAGAGCCTCATAAGGCCATTCCCTGGGCGCATGCTTCCAAAAGAGTGACGGATCTTTAACTGTCCCGAGCTCGGCTGGTTGTTGAGTGTGCCTTTGGGAACCTTTCCTCACAGTGGAGGATGTACAGGCGTCCCATTGAGGTCCATCCAGATGTGGCAGAGAAGTGTGTGAAGGCTACCTGCGGGCGAGCATCCCAGGGCAGAATTGCTGCCAACAACTCAGCAAGAGAGGCCATTAGGGTTAGGGAGACCTTCAAATCCTTCTTCTCTTCAGAGACAGCTGTGCCATGGCAAGACACAGTGTAGTGCACAAGCACACAAAACAGCTCTTTTAAGAGCCACCCACACATTACTAAAGAGCACAGTTCCTGCATTGAATATTAGCACCAAAATAAATATGTACCTGTGTCTGTGTCATCTATTCATATAATAGAGAACATTGTGTCTGCTTTTATTTTTATCCATGATATTTTATTAATGTGTGGTAATACTGCTTTAATTTGGCATGTCTACACTGCAATAAAAGCAGACATCACTGTGACAGGCTTTGATTGTCACCAGATTATCAGATTGTCACCCCAGTAGCCTATTCAACAGGTTCCAAATTTAAGATAAGAGTACTTGACTCATAAATAAGTTTATGTATTTGAAATTTTACAAATTCCTTCTGCTGGGGTGACAATCTTTGCAGCGCAGGAACCAGGCTTTTGAGGAAAAGCTCATCATCTGAGGGGGGAGGTGGAGCAGGTTCTTGTGGTCTCCTCAGAGCAGCAACAAGAAGCGCCTCAATTTCTGGCCGCCTGTCACTTTCCGTCCTGTCACTCTGCTTGTTGGTCCTCTTCCTCGCTGTATGAAAATGGAAATTGAAACACAGGGTTAGTCAAGTCCTGTAAATGTACATTAATATATACTGTCCAGTTTACAAAAAATAAAAAAATAAATCTCAGATCTCCAACATGAAGGGCAATAAATACAATAGCTGTCATACTTAATAACATACATGCATAAATTACTACTGCACAAAAAATGCAATCCAACTTTTGCCATGTACATACCTCTGGGTGGTTGGATTGCTGTGGATGCAGCAGCAGCAGCAGCAGCAGCAGCAGCAGGAGCAGCAACAGCAGCAGCAGCAGGAGCTGACTCTGCTTCACTGCTGTCAGATGAATGATCAGACATGTCTGTAGTGACAATAAAACAAAGACACTTTTTTGTTTAGCAGAGATATGAACTGTCTAGCTTTCAGTGTCATATACATATACAGCACACAAACCATTTTCCAAATGCAACCATATTAATACAGCATACAGTTCCAGCCATTATAATATGTAGCCTTTGAATTTCCCACAACTTTTTAATGCAGTGAGATAAAAAAAGTAGTTACCCATCTATACAAAAACAATTCTCTGTATGAGTTTCCCTTGCTGTGTGTGTGTCTTGTCAATCAACCCCCCATGTCAACATCGGATGGCTCTGCTGCGCAGATAAAGACGAGAGTATCCAGTCAATTTTCAAAATAAAACACCCATGAAAACTCCGAATGCACTAGGAGAGCAACGTCTGTGGTGAGGCCATTAGGGGGAGGTGGAGGGGGGAGCCAGTGAATCCTCAGTAGGCGCTTTATCCGGCCGATTTTTGGAGACTATGGCGGGGCAAATTAGATTATGGCGGCCCGCCATAGTCTCGTCAATATATGGGAAACACTGACTTACTTACTCACTTATTTTATTATTATGTCAGCTGATGGAAAATTGGGAATCAATCTATGTAGATTTGTTATGATCAGTGCTGAATTAGTTTATATTTTGTGGTGGTAATTTTGGTTGGTTGGTTGGTCGATGCACCATTTTGGCCATTATCTCAACAAACACTTGATGAAATACCATGTAATTTTGTGCAGACATGGTCCTCATTGACCCTAGAGGATAAATCGTACTGACTTTGATGTCTTGACTTGAGTTTTCCTCTAGCAGCATCATGAGGATCACATTAATGATTCTGAGTGTTTTGTCTATACAACCAAATCATGGATTGTCATGAAATTTAGTGCACACATTCATGTTCCCTTCAGGATTAATTGCAATCACTTAGGTTAACCCTTACATTGTCATCTAGTATCATCATCATCATCATCATCATCAGGTCAAAATTTTAATGTGTTCAGTACTTTAGTTGATGACAAAATACTCAATGTTTAATGCAAATATCAAACGACTGCGGAATGCTAACATTCTGAACAAAAGGTGGATTTATAGTTGTGCGTCAGCTCTACGCAGAGCCTGTGCTGTGAAATGAAGCATGTGGTGTATGCTGTCGTGAGCATTTATACTTGTGCAGTGGTGTGTCTGTGATACTCTGCAGTTACACCTCTAAAACACTAGTCAACGTGGGGTTTCTGTGATGTGTTATAAAGTCTAACAGATTCAAAACACACCTAAACCTACACACTTAACACAAGAACATATTTGGCTCCATTAAAACATGCAAGATTCATTGACAAAACACTTGTCTTTTGCTAGACACATTTTCCCCAGAAATACTACATGATAATGTTATTGGCACAAGCCTATGCCATTTACATTTTATAAATTAGCCTAGCGGCTAGTGGAGTTTTCCTCTAATCATATGAAATCAGGAACAATGGCAACATTTAACAAATGTAACGTTAACAATATATGCCTTCATTACAACTCACAATGTTCACTGACAAAACAACTGTCTTATACTAAACACGTTTTCCCTACAAAGTGCTAATGTTAATAGCATAAGCCTATCACATTTTACATTGCATTAATTAGCCTGTGGGCTAGGGGACGTTTCCTCTACTCATATGAAGCCAAGATAAATCACACTCAGGACTTAAAATGCCTTTTCCTGGGGGCTTTATTGTCTTTACAATTTATTGTTTCTTATCTGTTAAATAGCCTTTTTCCTGGAAGGGAAATGGTTTTCAGCTCACAAAAATAAACATGGGGAGGTGCACGTCAGGCTACAGCATAGGCTATGGTACAGGGTATGCACCCATGCAGAGCCTATGCAGTTGCATAGATTTGATGCACAATTGTTATGATGGTGAACATGGTGAGCCTAAAAGAGTTATTCCTATGTTCCCCTTATGGCATATTATAGGAACATGACAAAGGGTCCTTTGTTCCCCAGTTCTACAAGTGTGCTCTTCTAGGGTCCTCCTAGGTCCTCTGTACAGCACTTAATGTATTCCCTTAATATGACATGAGTTAGGTTGAGGGAAATCATGACTGTGAGAGTGCAAAAACTGTACTGGCACAGACCTTTGTCTAAATGCAGTTGCTCTTTCTGTCAGAAGAACAGTTCCAAAATAAATATCAGCCCAAGAAATTAAAGAGCTAAGGGTAAGAGGTTTAGGGCCAGGTTTAATTCCCATGTCTAAACAGGTCAAGGTTACGAAAGAGGTCAAAGGTCAGGTTTAGGTGAGATATCCATATCAACTGACGATTCCCATCTCCAAACAGTTAAAGGTTAGGAGAAATGGCTTGGAAACTTGCAATCCTAAATTGTTAATTTTAATCTTACATTTTATTCTGATCTGATATGTCTTGTTTTCATATAAAGAGTTAACCAAAGCTATTTTAGGGAAGGAGGGTAGGAAGAAAGTGTCATGAACACCTGCACCTGCTTAATGAAGAATTAAGTATTGACATTGTGAGCATGTTTGCATGCTGACATTAGCTTTTAGCTGAAAGCATCACTGTGTGATACAGCCTCACTGAGCGGCTAGCATGGCTGCCGTCTCTCAGTCTTGTATTTAATTAGATTTTGCAGATATTTATAGGTCATATGCAGCAAATGTTGCCATGTTGATATATGTTGATGTTTAGAGACAACTAATAGAGCTGATGTGGCTCTGGGTCTGGTGAGCAGGCTCTAACTCATATGATCTCATATCAGCACACTCTGGTGGTTTTTACACTCATCATTATCAGAGTTCAGTTCACACTGACAGTTGTGTTGTCAGTTTCCACATTGCCTCATTAATGGACTGACAAAATGTCACAGACTGAGCTAAGATTGGAAGCAAGCTTCACCAAGTTTAATATAACACTGGATATTGGAGCTGAAATGCAAAATAATAAGTGATGAGTCCTTCACTTGTCACCGTCATAAAATTCCTTCACGAACATCTGCTGATGGTTTCTATCAGATTATTGGGCATAAGCTATCTTTATCACCAATCAATCATTCTTAAAGTCACACCACCCTGCAGTCACAACTCAGTAACTTTTGGGTATTTATACTGTAGTTTCTAGTGTGCTGAATGTGTCCAGTCAGATTTTTATATAACATGGCATGAGCACATGAGCAGTTCTCTGATAACAACTGCCTAGCTGACCAACTACAACTCAAAACACATTCACAGAGACACAGTCCAAACAAACTGTTGGTTTAATTTATTGTATGCAGACTTTGCATGGTTGTGGTTGTGTGGTTTGTGGTAGAAACAATCAGTAATAGTAAAATATAAAAATGACTTTTTTGTCTACTAAATATCAAATTTATGTGCTGCTAAATTTCTTTGCGTGTTTATTTTTACAGGAAACATAACAGCTGCTTATATTATATTCACCAACAGTGGGTTTTGTTGAGTTCACAAAGTGCTATGCTCTTGTACCACACAGAATTCACAAAAGGTAGTCCAAGGCTTATATACCAGTGGCATGAAAAATTTCATTTACTGCGAGTAGTTCAGTAAGAAGAAGATGAACTAATGTCCAAAAGGCATGAAGTTAAACATGACACATTTCTTCAACATTTTAAACACGATTACTTTTTTATTTCAATCTTTTCCAGTTTCAAAATATCAAAACAGGAGAGGGGCCTGGAGCAAATGTTGGGGCACCCTGCATGGCCCCTGGGCAAGTATCAAAGCTTCTAAATACTTTTTGTATTCAGCTTAGAGTCTTTCGGCTCTAGTTTGGGGGACTTTCACCCATTCTTCATTGCGAAAGGCTTCTAGGGATTCTTGGGCCGTCTTGCATGCACTGCTCTTTTGAGGTCTATCCACTGAGTTTTATTGATATTTAGGTCAGGGGACTGTGAGGGCCATGGCAAAACCTTCAGCTTGTGCCTCTTGAGGTAGTCCATTGGGGATTTCGAAGTGTGTTCAGGATCATTGTCCTGTTGTAGAAGTCATCCTGTCTTCATCTTCAGCTTTTTTACAGATGTTTGCTTCCAGAATTTGCTGGAATTTAACTGAATCCATTCTTCCCTTGACCTGTGAAATGTTCCCTATGCCACTGGCTGCAACACAAGCACATAGCATGATAGATCCATGCCCATGTTTAACAGTTGGACAGGTGTTCTTTTTGCGAAATTCTGCACCCTTTTTTCTCCAAACATACCTTTGCTCATTGTATCCAAAAAGTTCTATTTCAACTTCATCAGTCCACAGGACTTGTTTCCAAAAAGCATCAGGCTTGTTTAGATGTTCCTTTGCAAACTTCTGAATTTTGTGGTGAGGACACAGGAAAGGTTTTCTTCTGATGACTCTTCCATGAAGGTCATATTTGTACAGGTGTCATTGCACAGTAGAACAGTGCACCACCACTCCTGATAAATCGTCCTAACAGTTCCTGTTAACTGCTATTTCTTAATTACACTATGAACTGGGGAAACAGCTACCTGAAAACACTTTGCTATCTTCTTACAACCTTCTCCTGCTTTGTGGGCATCAGTTATTTTAAATACACATTTACTCTATGGACAAATGGCCCAAATATTTTTAAGAATTTAGGTATTAACAGCCTCCAGCATACATGTCATTACAGGGATTATGATGCTGAATTGAAATTCTAAGCATTTTTCTTTTTATTGAAATCAATTCAGAGAATGTTGCAGCCTCTGCAAAGGGCTCTCTGCACTGACTTCAGCTTGTAAGAGGCAATCTTCAGCAGCAAGTTAAGCTCAAATGCACCAAAAGTAGAAGGTCCAAGAGGCCATTTCCTAAAAGTGAGCTGAGTGAGTGTATTTAAAGAGAGTTATTATTAGTTATTTCAAGCCATCACATCATGCTGTCACATTACATTACATGTTGATGACCAACCAGGATTGTTTTCCTAAACTTAACCAGTTGGGGCGCTAATTCGCGAGATATCATGGCACAATTCCATGAGATATCACAAGAACCTTGTGCATAACTTTTCATCAGATATTATATTAATCACTGTATATGTCAGTTTTCCCGTGTCAAAGAGTGCTTCTGTGTCTCTGTCTTTCGCGCTCTCACTTACACACATACACACATACACACACACACACGTTTTGGACCCAACTTGTGAAATGAATCCGAGGCCTCTGGTTCAGCCCTTCTTCTCCATGTTTCCATAGCCGTTGGTGTGCAGTGTGTGGTAGCAGTGTTGGGATTTAAACCTGGAGGATGTGATAAAAATATGATAATAGAACAGGCATGATTTCCATTCCACCATGTTTTTTCTCTAGACTTATCTGCAGAAAAGCCCTGGGTACACACAGCCATAGAGCAGTGGAGAGATTAACAGAGATGGCCCACAGATTTCTCTGAAGCATAGAGAGGATTACCTGGTATAGCGCAGCAGTATGCAAGATTGCATCTTTACCACTGCCTGAAAAAGCTTTCCAATTTTGTGACTCTGCCCTTTACTCATGTTCAACACCTAATGTTCTCTTTACTAACCTCTGTAACAATGTTTTGCAACTTGACAGTCAAGTCAATTTAATTTATATAATGCCAAATTATAACGTAAGTTATTTCAGGAAACTTTTCATACAGAGCAGGTTTAGCACCACACCCTTTAATTTAACTTAACCCAAGCACTTGGCGAACACTTTTAAGATGCAGAACCTTGAACAAAACCAGGCTCTAGGTAGGCATCTGATGATCAAGTGCAAATTTGTCATTTTTCATGCAAAAACATTTCATAGTTCCCACTTATCAAACATGAGGACTTGCTGTTTACTTTTAATTATTATATAATTATTCAGATTTATAAATTGATTTAAACTTTTCTGCAATAAGTACTATGACTGAAGTAAAGGATCTGAATACTTCCTCCAACACTGCTGCTGAAATGGCATTTACAGCACCACAAATGTTTAGCCTTTTTGGTTTTCTTGTAACACCAGTACTAACACTCTGGAAAATCACATTTACTTTAAGTTTATTTAACAGTATGTTGGATTCTAAGGTACCTATGTAATTTAATTCAATTTAAATGTAATTAATTTAATTTAATTTTCATCATATGTTAATCCACACAATCAGGCAACCAAAAGCTGAAATGTTCCGTCTTTGCATATCCCTCTTTTATACACATACCACACACGTCTTAAAAAAAGGGGGGTAGCACAGGGTCATCCATAGTATGACGCCACTCGAGTAGTTTGGGGGTTTGGTGCTATAACAATCAGCTTACCTTTAAAGCCTTGTCATAATGCCACAGTCCTGTGTCTTCTCCCTGGGTGCGTCCCAAGTCTCTTATTTTTATAGTGCTACTGCTAGCTCCTCGCTTGAACCGGAAGTCGTTCGAGGTCCGCCATCTTCTAGGCCGTACCAAGTCTCTTATTTGTGCAGCGAGGAGCTAGCGCTAGGAGCTAGCAGCAAGCTTTAAGCAGCTACGAGCTAGGATGGTTGAGAGGTTCCTAACAGGAAGTCTTTTTCAGCTTGAGGCCATGACGTATAAATACCCGCCCCCTTTATCTGGCTCATTTGAACGAGATGGCGGAGAAATAGCGCAAGTGTACCCGTTACATGCATTCTTTGCAATGAAACACTGTAATTCACATGCCTACGTGACTACAAAGAGTAACGTTAATGATATTTCGTGCAAGACTGTCATGTTGTAATTAAGTTCATTTCATTCACAATCTGTTGCGTTGTTCAGCGGACTGTCGGTGATGTGTGGCTGTTAAATGTACAGCTGCTCATGTCCAGAACCACACGTGTTGATATAACACCACACACAAACACATTTGCCCATCATTAATTGTCCTGCATGTCATGTGAGTGGAATAATGTTTAATAGCTTGTAGGTAATATTAATTAGCCTATTAATATTAATATTAATTAATATTATTACTTTCATGTTGTTGTAAGCTACTGTCATTACCGTCTGTCCTGCACCTCTCTCTGTCACTGTCTCTCTCTCTGTCACTGTCTCTCTCTCTCTCTCTCTGTCTCATTGTGTCATACAGATTACTGTTAATTTGTTATGCTGATCTGTTCTGTACGACATCTATTGCACGTCTGTCCGTCCTGAAAGAGGGATCCCTCCTCAGTTGCTCTTCCTGAGGTTTCTACCGTTCTTTCCCCTCTTAAAGGGTTTTTTTGCGGAGTTTTTCCTTATCCGCTGTGAGGGTCTTAAGGACAGAGGGATGTCGTATGCTGTAAAGCCCTGTGAGGCAAATTGTGATTTGTGATATTGGGCTTTATAAATAAAATTGATAAAATTGATTGAGGTAGACTGACAGGTCTGATGTCTTATTCACTCAGCAGCTGACTTGTTGAATGATGGCGAGTGGATTTAATAATAGTGATAATAATGATGATGATAATAATAATGATAATAATGCTCATCACAGTGACAGTGGCAGGGTTACAGACCGTTCTTCAATTGCCACAAACTTCGGCAAATGTCTCAATAACAATGGTAACACATGCAAAACTGTGTGACCAAAGTCATGACGGCGGGGGGCAGGGGGTTACGGCTTTGATCAGCGAATATAATGAGACTTGGGATGTACGCTAAATGCTGGCTCCGTTATGCAGCAGATCCAGTTGTGCCGCTGTCATCAGGAATGGACGTCGCTTCACGTGACGCTTCAGAGTAAGGCCGTCTCATGTCTCTTAAACCGACAATGCTCGCTCATCGCTCCTAGCG
The DNA here is from genome assembly GCF_011397635.1 of Epinephelus fuscoguttatus. NCBI lineage: Eukaryota > Metazoa > Chordata > Actinopteri > Perciformes > Serranidae > Epinephelus > Epinephelus fuscoguttatus. Next base: position 4,971,265 of record NC_064755.1, read on the forward strand.
CTAGTTCCTCGCAATTTTTCCTAGGTGGGAGGGGCTAAACAGCTAGCAAAGTCAGCTAGCAGTAGCACTAGCAGTAATTTAAGAGACTTGGGACGCACCCCCTGTGTTTCCCCTTGCTCCCTTCCCTTTTGTGGGTGTGTCTGTGTCTGTGTCTGTCTGGAGCTGGGGAGGAGTCAGGAGGTCTACTGGGATCAAGCTCACACCTGCTGTAATCACTCACCTGTTCCACATCTCACAATCAAGCCACCTACACTGCTGCAGGATAAAACACCAGTTCATGCTCCGGCTCTCTTCCTGACTTCTACCAGCTCTGCTCCAGCTATTCATCTGCCCTCCTGGAAACCCCACACCCTGGCTACACGTTGGCCCTCAGCTCCCCTTCACTGGCTTTCTTCAGCACAATAAACTGTGATTCACATTCAAGTCTGTGTACTGAGTCTGCATCCTGTGGTCCCACATTCAGTGTTCCCAACACTTAAGTTAAATTCGAAAGCTACAATTATTGTTTAACCTTGGTTAGCGGGGGCTAGAAAAAATAAGGGGCCGGACTCCGGCCCCCTACTGACACCAGCAGATTATCATAGTAAACAAAACTTAAATAGACTCAAGGATGATTTATTTATATATGGTGCCCCTCCCCAAATGATAATACAAGAAAAAAAAGTTGAGAAAAGGTAACCAGTGGAATGTCCCCATTAATAACAATTGTCCTTATCCAACTCAAGATAATCCCAATGTGAAAGAAAAGTCCGATAACCAATGCTTGAAATGAAAAACAGCCTCTGGGAAAAAAACAATGCACTGCAAAAAAATGAAAAAATTGCCCAGAAAAGAGAGGAATCATACTCAACAGGGTAGAATAAAAGAAACAATCTACTTGGTTGTTGGGTAAGTTTCTTTCTGGTTCTCCACACAATTATGGTCGAGGAAACACCAAAAACACGAGTCCATATAAGATTTTTCCTCTGCCAAGGCAGGCTGCCACCATTCTCCTTCCTCTTTCCCCAACAAAATCAAGAAATCCCTCCCCAAACAATTCCCTGCTCCCTTATCTCCTACCAGCCACGCCCCTTCACCTGAGTGCAGCACACTTGAACACAGTTAACTCACAGGTGAGAACAAGATTAGAGCAGGGGCAAGAGGGAGACATTGCAAGACACATTAAGATTGTAATGGAAGGCTGTTAAAACCCTCTTACAAACCTCTGCATGTCTCTCCCCTCAACTTTGTGGCAGTGCCACAGTGCCTTACTCAACCTCGGCAGTGCCCAGTAGGCAAACTAGCACCTCTCCAGTAGCAAGTACACACTGTTGTTTAATGAAGATTTGTTTTATCCCCGAAGACCCGAACGAGTTCCCTGGCTCCAACTTAGTTGCCATGGATATGACCTGTCGGCCTACAAAGAGAATACGTTTTTTCAGTAATGTGCCATGAAGTCGAGTGCCAGGTAGGCAGTCACTAATGAGAGTGCATTACACATTGTAAGAGTTCTTCAAATTAAGATTGTAAATTGCTATTACCACGCTTAAGCAATTTTTCCATAACAGTTCTCATAATTACACTCACCCAAAGACATCTCATAACACTGCAGTACATTGTTTGTGTAGGAGAGACAACTGGAGAAAGAGAGCAAGGGATCTAGTAAGAGAGGGATATGGAGGAAAAAGAGTGAAAACCTAATAACAAATAGGCTTCTCCACAATTCTCCACAAATCCACATATTAATATGTGCAACATGATCTCTTTCCCATAATTTATATCATCAACACATTTATCCTGACTTCAGCATTAAAAAACAGTCCATTCAAATCAATAAACTTAAATTGCAACACAAGTTTGTGTTAATTTACTATGCAATGTGTCAATATTTCAGAATGACTGCCGTTAACATCACACAATACAATTACAAAAAGTAAAAATTCACACATTCCAACTGAAGCAAGAACAATGAAAACTGCACTAACAAGGCCATTATTAAAAGGCTAACAGATGATGGATTACAGTCTTGGCACTTTGTGTGTGTGTGTGTGTGTGTGTGTGTGTGTGTGTGTGTGTGTGTGTGTGTGTGTGTGTGTGAGAGAGAGAGAGAGAGAGAGAGAGAGAGAGAGAGAGAGAGAGAGAGTGGGATTGAGTTTAAGCTCGCTTACTTTACTTGAAGATGAAGTCCATGTGCCTGTCCTTCTTGACAAAGATGTTGATGTCAGCATTGTATAACTCTGTCTTGGCCTTCAGTTTTATGAGTCTCTTTTTCTCAATTAATTTGAGAGCCCTGTTGTGGTTGTAGGTCTTAATGTGTTTTAAGGCAGAAAAAGATCTTTCAACTGATGGTGGCTGGAATTGTCAACACAAATTTCAGCTGTTTTTGTTGTGTTTGTTTTTTACCTGTGAAACAGTCTGTTCAAGGTCATTTTCAAACAGGGAAAGCCAACAACTGAATTGGTAACTTTTTCTTGTTAATCTTTGAAAGATGTGGCATGTAAAAGTTAAAGAACCCCTGGTCAAAATAAATTTTACTGTGAATAGTTAAGTAAGTAGAAGATGAACTGATCTCCAAATGGCATTAAATGAAAAGATGAAACATGCTTTTCAACATTTTAAGCAAGATTAGTGTTTTATTTTTGTTTTGTACAATTTTAGACTGCAAAAAAGGAAATGAGCACCATGCAAAAGTTTGGGCACCCCAAGACATTTGAGCTCTCAGAAAACATTTACCAGAGTCTCAGACCTTAAGTAGCTTATTAGACTATGGCTTGTTAACAAGACAACTTTCTGAGACAGCTGCTTGTAGGATTGCTAATCAAATCAGAGACCTGTTTGACTGCAAAAGACCTGCAGAAAGATTTATCAGACATGAAGAGTCATCAGAAGAAAACCTTTCCTGTGTCCTCACCATAAAATTCAGTGTCAGAAGTTTGCAAAGGAACATCTAAACAAGCCTGATGCTTTTTGGAAACAAGTCCTGTAGACTGATGAAGTTACAAGAGAGCTTTTTGGATGCAGTGAGCAAAGGTATGTTTGGAGAGAAAAGGGTGCAGAGTTTCATAAAAAGAAAAGAAAACACATGTCCAACTGTTAGACATGGGTGTGGATTGATCATGCTCTGGGTTTGTGTTGCAGCCAGTGTCACAGGGAACATTTCACAGGTAGAGGGAAGAAAACATCACACCATCTATAGAAAAAGCTGAAGATGAAGAGAGGATGGCTTCTACAACAGGACAATGATCCTAAACACACCTCAAAATCCACAATGGACATACCTCAAGAGGTACAAGCTCTGGGTTTTGCCATGGTCCTCACAGTCCCCTGACCTAAACATCATTAAAAATATGTGGATAGACCTCAGAAGAGCAGTGCATGCTAGATGGCCCAAGAATCTCACAGAGCTAGAAGCCTCTTGCAGGAAGAATGGGGGAGAATACCCCAAACAAGAAGCTGGTGGTACTAAGTACTGATTATGCAGGGTGTCCAAACTTTTGCTTCAGGCCCTTTATCTTTTTTGTTATTTTGAAACATTAAAAGATTTAAAGTAAGAAGTAATCTTGCTTAAAATATTGAAGAAATGTCTTGTGTGTTGTCTTAAAATATTGAAAAGCATGTTTCACCTTTAACTACATGCCTTTTGGAAATTAGTACATCTTCTACTCAACTACTCACTGTTAATGATTTTTTTTCTGCTGTATATAATTGGATAATGTAGGCCTTTATAATCTTTTCAAAGCTAAGCCTATTTTATAGGCCTCTGCTCGAAAATTGCATACCCATAATGAAATGAATATATCTCTGCAACCACAAGGTCTATTTGAATACTTTTGGTGTCATGGTAAAGGGAACACTTGTGAGATTTGTTAAGATGTGTGAATATCAGTATATGTGTTATATGTGAGGAGTAAATGAAGATGGCACACAGCACAAATGAAACACTTTGAGGTTTGCCTTAAAAAAAAGCATTTTCAGGATGAGTATCCCTTTGGAATAATGCAGCTGCAGCTCTAAACCTCTATCAAATCATAGTACAATATGTGAACTTTAACTCTGCAAAGGTTGATTCTGATAAAGTGAAGCAGAACAATATTAGAGAGGTTTTAGTACAGAAAATTCAGGCGAGCCCCAAAAGGCTGTTTACGTCACACGCTGAGCTACACGTTTTGTTACTTGCTCACGCCCCCCATTGGCCTGAAAAAGGCACATTCTGTATGAACAAAAGTAGGCAGGCGGCATTTTGCCGCACTCCCCGATTTTGTTTTTATACTGCCAATGCTGAAAGAAGACTGATTGGGCTTTCCTGCAAATCTGCACAATTCCTATTTAAAAGGGCTTATATCTCATAATTACCAGACTTGATCCACTGCCTGACCCTCCCTGTGTCCAAGGCTATTCATTTATTTTAAAATGTGTAGGCTACTTAATTGTTCTATATCATCATGCTATTATTAATATGAGCAGGGGATTTTAATACAAAGTGCTAACCATTTTGTGTGAATGCATGAATGGGTCAGACCTGCGCAGCACTGGATTTGAAATGAGCTGTAATAAACTGAAGCTTCTGTGCTTTGATCCGTGCTTTGGTGAAAGTAAGAGAGTAATATTGTAAAGTAACGTATTACTTCAAATGACGGTAACTAGTAATATGTAATGTATTACATTTTGAGAGTAACCTGCCCAACACTGGTGACATCACAGTACTTACGTCCGTTATTTGTTCAGTCTTGTTCAGTTATTTAAGAAAGTTTTTGTTTGATACAGACCAGGCATTTATTAAGGCAAATCTGACTGGTAGGGAGTCAAGTATAAGCTGTGGAGCTCGCTCTGATAATGTACTTCCACAGATTTTAATGGAGGAAGATTTGCAGAATTTACTCTGCCACACAGGTATCTTCTGGTTACTGCAGCCTTATGCCTGGTTCACAACGACATTTCTGTCTGTTCTGACAGTCACTATGTCGGATTCTTCATAATGTGCCTTAGCAGTACAGCAAATAAGCTCATTTCCCAAAATGTTGAACTTGTCCTTAAAGATGGAAAACTTCTTAGGGAGGTTTTGTACTCACACAATGGCAGGTAATAATAAAGGCTCCATAATATATTCCTGGTTGATAAACATGTCCCATATTAAAAGAAACTACAATAACTGTGCCCAAAAGATAATAGAAACTGATCCCATCTTAGAGGCATACCTTCCTTTCTCCAAAGAAGGCATTTATTTGTAAAAAAAAAATCAAATAAGTGTAGTGTGATTATATTCAGAAATCAAATGGCACCAGTAAGTGATTTGTAGATTTAATCTTTTGCATGCTGAATGGGCTTTCATTTAATAAACAGATATCAAAATATGTATTTTATGAGGAGTGACAAAAAAAAGAATGAATAAAGTGCAGCTCTGAAAAATATTTCTGTCAAAATATCTCGAATCGTTTCCCTGAGGCATTTCTTTGTGAAAGTTATTTTTCTGATCCTTTTGAATGTTATATTGACACAATCCTGCGTCTTGAAATGCCTGCCTGATCTCTTCATTTCAAGTCTGATGTGAAAAACTCTTCATAACTGGGTCACGCAGTGTTTTGGAACATAAGCGTCGCTGTATATGCCTCTGCCCTCTATCAGTACTGAAGAATCTCCAAACAATTCATCCTGATATGCAGTCCAATGGTCCCTCCAACATATGTGACTGTATGCCATTCTCTCTTAAGAGTGCAGTTACATTCGTGCAACAAAAATATCCTCCTTTCACTGAACTACTTTGTGTAAATTCAACCTGATAGGTCATTACATGCACCTGTAGCCATGGTAACAATGATGGCAAAGACATAATATTTTCAGACCTAAGGTTGAAAGTTTGTTTTTTTAAGCTTGACTGTGGTTGATGCAGATGAACATTTATGAAGTGCTCCAGTTTTCTATACAGTACATGACATTTGATTTGGAAGATGGGAAGTTTGGTGCCAAAGTTCCCTCCAAAGTGTGTGTGAGTGTGTAAACAAACCCCAGTATAATCTACTCCCTAGAGATCACTCACAAGGTGCATTTGTTTCATTGCATTTTGTGAGCGTAGCAGTACAAAGCTCTACATATTCATGATCTTTGATCAGGATAAGTTTTTTGCCTCTGTGCTTGCGTGTGTGTGTGTGTGTGTGTGTGTGTGTGTGTGTGTGTGTGTCTGTGTCTGTGTCTGTGTGTGTTTGTCTGTTTGTTTGTATAAGAACCTTTTGGAATGAAATATTCAGAAAGATGAACTGCTTAGTCTGCTGGAAAGTTAAATCTACCAGGCAGATTAAAAAAGTATTAGCCGAACTTTTAGAAGTCTATCTAATTCATTCACTTGAGAAAAAAAATATTTTCCCTGTTTTCTCTGCATTAATGAGATTATTATCTTGTAATTTTCTAAGAAAACTTTCACGGCCCATTGGCGTCGGCGTCCTTTTGGCCGATTGAGCACGTTGAATCGGTGGCAGAGCTAGTCGGTGAAAGAGATCATCCTGATTGGCTGTTTAGGTTTTATTCCCTCGCCCCTGTAGCGAGTGTATCTGCCTGTAGTGAAACCAGGGCTAACCTGTGCTTCCGCCTCAGGCTCCACTTCACTCAGCTGCCCACAGACCCGCTGCTTCTTCCCACTTTAACGTGAATAACAAACCGGAGCTGGCTGGGAGCGTTAGCCGCAACATGACCGGAGGGAAGCACAGCCAGTTAGCCTCCACTAGCTTCCCAGCTAGCCCCGGCTCTCCGGGGCTATCTTTGGATTCAAATGGAGAGCCGGGGGCTAGCTGGGAAGCTAGCTGGAAGCGGCTAGCAGAGCATTAGCCGCAGCATGATGGAGGGACGCACAGCCAGTTAGCCTCCACTAGTCTCTGAGCTAGCCCCGGCTCTCTGTTTGGATCTAACCAGAGCACTGAGCCCTGGTTTGTTATTCAGGTTAAAGTGGGAAGAAGCAGCGGGTTTATCGGGCAGCTGAGTGAAACTGAGTGAAGTGGAGCCTGCAGAGGGAACACCGGGACCGTCTGAATGTAACAGTCCCTGGAGGTGCTGCGGTGCTCGGCTGCACAGATAGGTAACACCTCGGCTACCACTCTGTCACTCTGCTCTCTCTCATGCAGGCGCAGAACGTACGTGCCACTTGGCCGTCAGATGTAGTCCATGTAGTGTATTCAAATGCAACTGACACAGGGCAACGTAGACGACGCAACAGTTTCGGTTTCGGTTTGGTGTGTCCGCACCTAAACACTTCATTTCCTGCAGTCCACTAAAGTTTTATGCCCCATAAATGTCTTTATTTATGTAAAGAAAATCCAGGCAACAGGTGAAGATTGAAAGTTTTAAAAAGGCTATAATGAAGTGTAAAACAGTAAGGCTCTTGGGCATTCCGTATTGCATTTAGATATTAATTCTTCTGTGGAACTGTTCTCATTTAATGTTATCTCAGCTGAGTCAACACACTTGTAGGTGATGATGTTGTCCTTGTGGGAGGCTATACAGTCGTGGGTGAACAGGGTGTACAGGATGGGGCTGAGGACACATCCCTGTGTCTCTTGAAGCAGCAGTACGACAACAACCTTGTTCTGCTAATGCCTTATCTGTTGAGGAGGAGAAGAGAGTCAGAAGGTCGAAGAAGGGAGACAGATGACCGTGCATTGGCGAATGGAAACCGGCGAGTGCAACAAGTCCGACTGCTCTATCTCAGCCCGTTGCTATGTGCACTGTATAGGTCATGGCGCCAGAAGGGCAAGGAAACGAGCATGCGCAGAAAGACCGGAATGAACTTAAAGAGGAATGAGTGTATACAAGTGCGAGAAATTCTTTCATTCGGAATTAGAAGCGGAATATTCCAGCCCCTTACATCAGAATGAATTTTCAATCGCATTGGCCATTTTCATTCCAAATTAGGTGTTTACAAGATCACTTTTAATAGGAATGAACTTTCATTCCGAATGAAAAGGGAATTAAACTGTCCATGTAAATGTACTCACTGTCCCTGACAGCACAGAAGGTCTTTACAATCAGCACAGTTTCATGATACAGTAGGCACCCAAGATTAGTGGCACCAATTCAGTATCTGACCAAATGTTTCCCTTTCTGTTCCTGAGATATGATGCTGAATAACTACTAGAAATGTTTTATGCAGAAAATTATGATCTCACAGTGAAGCTGACCTTTGACCTTTTGGATATAAAATGTCAGCACTTCATTATTTTATCATATTAGACATTTGTGTTAAGTTTCATCTTACTTAATATGGATCCTTGAGTGACGGCCAAAAACATATTTTGTGAGGTCACACTGACCTTGACCCTTGACCTTTGACCACAAAACTCTAATGAGTTCATCGTTGGGTCCAAATGGACATTTGTGCCAAATTTGAAGAAATCCCCTCAAGCTGTTCTAGAGATATCATTTTCAGAAGAATGAGATGGATGAAAGATCACAGCAGCCTTGACCTTTGACCACCAAAATCTAATTAGTTCATCTTCGAGTCCAAGTCAATCTTTGTGCCAAAGTTGAAAAGATAATTTTTGGGGCTTTTTAGCCTTTAATGTAAGTGTGAAGGGGGGGGGGGGGGGAGGAGGGAGAGAGAGAGAGAGAGAGAGAGAGTGACATGCAGCAAAGGGCCATAGGCTGGAGTCGAACCCGGGCCGCTGCAGCAACAGCCATATACATGGGGCACCTGCTCTACCACTAAGCCACCGGCGCCCCGCCTCAAGGCATTCTTGAGATACCATGTTCACAAGTATGAAACAGATAAGGTCATAGTGACCTAATCTTTGACCTTTGACCACCAAAAACGAATCAGTTAATTGTTGAGTTCAAATGGACATTTGTGGCAAATTTGAAGAAATCTCCTCGAAGCATTCTTGAGATATCCTGTTCACAAGGATGGGACAGATGTATGTATGAACAAACAGGCAACTCGAAAAAACATAATGCCTCTGGTAACAGCTATTGCCAGTGCGGAGGCATAAAAAGGGATATAGATATTTCCCATATCCACTGATATGATCACCATGTTTAACTACACTTAATAGCGATTACCCTGACATCCACACAGAGGCAAACATCTGAATTTGGGGAGACACTTCTACCAATTTAATGGGGTGTAATGAAAGAGCAATAGAACTAGGGTGACCAGACGTCCAGAAAAATTTGGGACAGTCCCGAAATACAAGCAGTTGTCCCAAGTCCTGAATCTTACCCTAATTAAAAATTACACTAGAGCAGAGTCTGGAGTAGCTACTGCCTGATAAAACTAGGGCTGTATATCGTCTTGGATTTCACGATATGATACGATACACGATACACAGGTCACGATACGATACGATATGATACACACACATTATTTACTGTAAGATTTTAATTGTTCAAGATTAGACAGAAAAGTGAATGGCTCAATTACACTATATAGATAACTCAAGCTCAGTAACAGGACAAATTGAATCAAGATGTGGGTAAAAAAATATGAATTTATTGTTGAAACAGTGCATTAAAGGCATACGTGCATAAAAGCTTTTCAAAAAACATGACAGGTTTTTTTTGTTTGCAGCTTACAACTGACAATGTTGAATTGAAATGCTGCATTTGTATACTACTACTGTACTGGTAGTAGGCTAACCTGGCCTGTATGAGTCACGGTCTGTCACTAACTGAAAAGTGAAAACTAGCATTTGTTGAAACAAGAGCCAAGGCCAAGTGCATCAAGAGATCAAGATCGAGAAAATAAGAGATCAAGAAAATAAAGTGCATACCTCTCAGTAGTAATTTCAAGCACACACTGAGGTAGTTAGCGTCACACGGACCTGTGACCACTTAAAGTGAGAATATTAAACATACAACACAACGAACAAATGAAAATAACACTCCTGTTGTCCTCCCGGATCAAACTGACCCCTTCCTTCCTTCTTCCCCTCCATCCCTCCTTGATGCACTGTATCGTTCACAAAGAAAGGCAGCCAGCTGACAAGACACCCTCCTTGATTTCCTGGATGGAGGACCTTCAAATAAAACAAACAAAACTATATTATAGCTGCACAGTATATCGTTTTAATAGAGAAAAGTGGGTGAAAACATACTGACATTGATTACTCTTCTCCTCATTGCCAAATTCTCCATCACCTTCAGCCTCTTCTTTGAGCGCCATCCCCTCATCATCATCATCATCATGGCTAGAATCTGCTGGACCCTCATGGGCAAAACGCTGCTAAAAAAAACCAGCCATACCAGGAAGAATTAGTATTTAATATAAAGCCTAAGTAAAGTGACAGCTGAATTACATGCATTACATTACAGAATAGAATTCATGTACTTTTACTGTCATAAATCTTTTGCAACATTTAAAATGCAAGCTTTTTAAACTGTCAACATTGTAGTATTTATGCTTTTTAAACTATTTAATATGCATGCTTTTTAAACTGTATTCAGTATTTATTCTTTTTAAACTTATAACACTGTATTTCTGTATGCATTTTAACATCACCATTTATGCTTATGGTTAGCTTACCTGTGAGAACTGCACCCTCTGCGATCAGCCCATCAAAGACTTTTACACTTGACTTTAGCTCTTCGTACAGCCTGGGGTTGCATACTTTCGTTCTGTGTTCCCGAGTGGGATTTGCCTAGCGGGGCTCCAGTGAGTTTACCATCCGTCTGAATCCGGAGTTTTCCACTAATGTTACACTGTACCAGCATAAATCTTGGCAAATGAAATACGCAGCTGACTTGGTAATCTTCAGTGAACGTGGACTGCCAGATGGAAACTAGTAACTAGTAATACTACCGCCTTCGTTGCTGTCCAGTGTGGTCTGCTTTGGGTCGCGAGGCTTTTTAGCTTCTTCTGCTGTTAGCTTCTCTGGGTGGTGCTGTTTCAAGTGAGACCGCAGGTTGGTAGTGTTTCCGGAATACTTTATTGAGGTATTACACAGCTTGCAAATCACATCGCTTTTGTCCAAATCCTTGCTCCCTGTTTTCTTTTTAAAACCAAAGTGTTCCCACACGTCGGCTTTTAAATAAGGTGGTGCTAGTTTCATATTCACCGCCATCCTGCTAGCTGGCGCAGCTCGCCTCCGCTCTGGAACAAAACAACCGGAAGTGAGTAGTTGTTTTCTTCTCAGGAATGGGTAACGTTACCACAGCGCAACACTACCGCCCAGCGGCCCGGCTGTGATACTACAGGCTGACCACAGGGATTTGAATGGGACTTTATGAATACTTAATGTATTGATACTCCGGAATGAAAGATTGATACAGTATCGCGAGATGAAGTATCGCAGGATCGATAAAATCCTACAGGCCTAGATAAAACGTTAAAAAATGATCATGGTGGTTGAGTTGTCCAGCAGCTCCTGCCGGCTGCACATTGGCTGCAGCAGTTCCTACATGAATTATGCGTGTTGTAGTTTTTAATTTGTGTACAGCAGTGGCGATGAAGTAGATGAAGAAAGCGCAAGCACAAGCGCAAGCGCAAGCTGCGAGGACAGGGAATGTGCAGGCAGCCACGAGAAGGAGTGATTTGCACGATGCAGTGCAGCCTGTTGTTCTAACTGTTCAAAACTGTTTTACAAACTTGTTCTACAAACTCATACGCTTGTAACGAATGTACCAGGTGTCTTTTATTTTGTTAGCTTTTGTTTTTAATTGAGGAGGTCCGGTTCTGCCTTCCAGCTGTTGCTGCTTGTTCTTGCGAGATTTCAGGCACGGTATGAGATCGCTGCTTGTTCTTGCGATATTTCGGCTGTGCTTTGGAAAGCAGAGCTAAATGGTAAACAAACATGGCACCACACCGGTAAGGTAAGACAACACATTTACATGTCGTTTTCTATATGTTCTCTGACATTTATCCTAATGATATGAGGCGGTCTTTGTGGAAAAAAAGCTTGTTTAGTGGACTAACTTTGCACTTGAAGTATGCCCGTTCACATACGTTTTAACAGGTCTGATGCTACTATGCGCCCCGGCTGTATCTAGGCTAACGGCTAACATGCTAACTATTGTTTTTATGTCACTAGTCACTTGAAACAAATTTAGGACGATAGGAGACAGGTTGAAATAAACTGAAATTTCCCTTTAATTTGCAGCTATGCTTTTAATAAAGCTGACATGTCATGACCAGTGTTGGGTAAGGGTTACTTTAAAAGTAATCAAAGTATGTTACTGTGTTACTTTTTAAAAAAGTAACCAGTTACTTTACTGCGTTACTCCCTGAGTAAAGTAACTTAATTACTTTAAAAGTACTTCCAACGTTACTCCCTGAGGAAAGTAACTCAAGCACTTTTAAAGTACTTTGAGTATTCCACATTTCCTATTGGGCAATGGACCACAGGGCGCTAAGCTTTTTTTTTTTTTGTCTCCAAAGTTAAAGTTATGGACCACTTGCCCTTCACTGAGATCCAGTTCTCCCATCACAGCCGTCACTCTGACCAGTAGAAACACAGAACGATCTGCTGCTGTAGACAACTGTATGACAACAACACCCCAGCGTTTTTAATATTTCCTCTAGGGATGTTACCACACAGAGTAAAAGGGGGAAATGATGGTGTGAAACAGCAGAGGCACTTTGTCAACCCGCTGAGTTAACGTTATTGTCATTAGCATCAAGCTAGCAAACAATGGTACATCCTCACGGTCGGACATAAAGTAATAACATTAACAAATAGCGGCGGGGCTTTTACTCACCACAACTGCAGAGGCTCCCAGCTTCATTTGAAACAAACTACATTATAGACGGTCCGTTATTTATTAATCCCTCTGTGTGTTTATATATTTACTTTTTATCTGCTCTGTTGTCTTTGTAAAGTTAACATATCACACTGTCATTACAAACTCAACACTTTTTTCAAATTAAAAGCCCCATATAACCTCAGCTGAGAGAATCCCTCCATTTTCTAAATAGGCTTTTATTCTGAAACATTTGTCAGAACTTCCTGTGGAGGATACAGTAGCTTGATAGTTTACATATGGCGCTTCAAATGTAGCTCCTGCCATCTGCTGACGCTTTTAGGTGACTACAACAACATGTCGGCTGGCACATGAACAGACACAGTGACTCAAATAATAGTAAAAGTAATAAAAACAGGACAAGAATAATCCAGTGACATCACACACGCCGTGAAAGACGACCGGGGATAAATGGTGAGTACCAGCGTGTAGCATGTAACGTTACCAGGCATAATACAAGTCCTGAGTCTGAAATATGTCTGTCAGCGAGTCCTCCTCCACCTTTTCCACCGACTCCACCGTAGACAGCAGCATTTGTCCGACCACGTAGCGAGCCACAAGCTCCGTGGCTTCTTTCAGACTGATAGGTTTAACGTTATCTCCGTTATTAGACCCAAACAACAGCCGTTGCTGTTTCGGAGCTGAAGGACCAGCGTTCTAAAAGTAACGGAAGTAACTGATGTCTTGTTTGAAAATGTACTTAAGTATTTGATTACTCAAACAGCAAACTAATGTGTTAGGTTACTCGTTACTGCAAAAAGTATTCAAAGTACTCTAACATGACAGACAAAAGAGGTACAAGTAATATATTACATTATTAGAGCAACGAGCCCAACACTGATTATTTGTCACAAAGCTATGATGTCCCCTCCCTTAAACACCTGCTGGAGATACAGTGGACAGGTCACCAAGATATGACAAAGAACCTTGTGAAAAATCAGGACGCTATCGTCAGTATCCTTTCTGAGGTTTCGGAGGACAGCGTAGCAGCAATGGAAACCTGCACAGAAGCAACAGGGTTGTTTATGATACTGAGGAGGCATAATTTCTTTGAAAAAGGAAGATTCCTTCTCAAAGCGCTTAGTGCCTAGATGCAAATGCAAATGCTATTCTACAGGCTCATTCTGCTGACCTGTGTCACACTGGGGAGGTAGTTAGCACATCTCCACAGGCTCTGAGGTAGATGAGAGATGATGGCTCATTGACTGATTTTTAGCAGCTAAAAGAAAAAGAGCAATGAGCTCACAGCTATCAGGCAGTGTTGTTCTATCCATTATAGGTCTCACCAAATCCTCTGAGACTCCAAGCCAAGTTCTGAAGTGGGCTCCTCTCAATATTCTGGACAGAGCCACTGTGGAAATGCAGACCATGGCATGGGGGAGTCGTCCTGACCCTGCAGCGTACAGTAAACTGCACAGTAGTAGTTTGGCGGTGTAGCAGGGTAGTCATTTGGTAGTCGGTAGTCAGTTGTCTAGTCAGTACTCAGTGTCAGTCAGTATTCAATAGATTAGTCAGTAGTCTGTCAGTATTCAGTGACATTAGGTCAGTCAGACTCATTAACGTTAGCAAGTCGGTCGGGCGGCTGGCGGTTCTTAGCTAACGTTAGTGTGTTAGCTAGCTAGCTAGCTCTCCGTTTGTTTCTTATTAGCTAGGTTTGTCTGGCTTTTCACATAATGGTGAGGTACTGCGTTTGTGGAGGCTGCACAAACTCTAGTCTATCTGAACATAGAGTTCATACTTTTCCAACAAATAGGAAAAGTGCCACTTCTCGTGCGTGGGTGCACTTTGTCCAAGTGAGGAGACAGGACTTCACTGAAGCATCAGCAACGAAGAACGTGGTTATTTGTGGAGCGCACTTTACACCGGAGGATTAACGTTATATTCCCGGGGACATGATGGAGTGTGAAATGGGATTTCGCCACCACAACTGGGTGAGACTGAGAGTGGGTGCTGTTCCCTCTCTGCACACAGCAGCATCAGCGGCTCCACCATCAGCAGCACTGCCGACCCCGCCTCAGCCAGGACACAGATCAGAGTGAGTCATTTTCTAACCATTGCCAACTTCCAAATTGCCAGCGTAAATTAACATTAGCTACTAACGTGCCTGGAACGTGCCATAATGTGACAGAAAAGCCTGATAAAAGAATAGAATAGAAGAGCAAATGCGCCATCTAGAGACCAAAAGTTTCTATACTTTTGTCTATGTGACACACTACATAATTGATTCTTATTGAAGTCCCATGAATGAAATTGTAGTGCAGTTGCTGAACAGTGCACACCCCAATGTCTCACCTGTACAGAGCAACATTGTATATTTTCTAATGTAGTTTACATTATATCTGATGCGTTTGTGTTTAGACAAAAGCAGTGTTGGGCAGTAATATATTACACATTACTCTAAATTTTACCCAGCAACGAGTAAAGGGATAACTTTTTCCAAAGCAGTATTTACATTACAGTTACTAAGTCAGGTAACTGACCAGAAAGTAATTTGTTTTTATCCAAATAAGGCTTAACAATGATGATGCCAATGTGTAGATTGACAGAAGTCATTGGTGTCATGCAACAATGGTACAACCATTTGTCTTTGCTGCACGCAGTACTGTATGTCTAATTGTTCATTCATATTGATCTGTGGTATATGGGGCCTACGTTATATTGTAAAGTAATGAATGAAGTAATCACTTTTGATAACAAATAAATAATTGTTTTACTCTTTTGAAGAGTAATAAGAAATAAATAACTGCCGGAAATTACTTTTTCTGAATAACTTTACCAATACTGGACAGAAGACACTTTGTGAATGTGATTTTCAAATCTGTTTATTAATTACCCCCCAAATGAGGTCCTCGGGTCTGGGGGTCAGATTCTCCACCGGTGCCCAGAGGGAAGGAACCTCCCTGCAGCACGTGCTCTCCACAGTTGAGGGCATGGCCTGGCATTTCCCACACAAGCACCTATCAAATAAAATGTGTATCACTAAACTAAACACCCTAATGTCTCACCTGTACAGAGCAACATTGCATATTTTCTAATGTAGTTTACATGATATCTGATGCCTTTGTGTTTAGGCAAAAGCAGCGTTGGGCCTTAACATATTACACATTACTCTAATGTCACCCACCCCCCACCCCCCTTGCTGAAACACATGGCTAATGTGGAGTGACGCAGCCTACAGTCTCCTGTCATCGTGTGGAGTTGCATGATTGACTGATAGTTGCGCATCAATTTCAGTTATGGGTAAGTAGGCTACAGACTCCTTGGCGTTTAGTTCGGTCTGCACTCTGTGACAGAACGAGTGTTTATAGTAAAAGTTCTGCAGAAAATATTCAGTGCTTATAATAGTTTATAAGTAACACATTCATATTGGTTATTATGTAGCCTGTTACTAAGCACTCTCAGTTTATTTTTGTGGATGGAGGTTCTCAAAACCTAAAATAGCCAATACAATCATTTTTTGTGACAAGTTGCTCCACGATGACTTAATTGATCCCAGAGGGAAATTCCTGTCAACTATAATAAGCAGACGAATATAGGCCTGCACCTAATGTGGCAGCGTCACAACATTGTAAAACTATAACAAAACTAGAATTTGTAGCCTAATTTGTGTCCTGCCGAATCCGACTCCCATTCGCGTGCCGTTCGGTCTGCGACAAAACGAGTGTTTAGCAGGCTAACGTTAGTTCTTCCTCTTACACCACCTCGGCTTGAGTCTGCACTATTACCACATTACACTGGGTTGTCTCAGTCTTCTCCTTTCAGTTTTGCATAATGGGGATGCAAAGTCACGTTTGCTCTCTGAAGTTAGTGGCAAGCTGCACTTGCTCAGGTGCCAGTGATCAGGCACATGAAACGGTAGGCTAATACACTGTTATTGACTATATGGATTATTCTCCTAATTATATTTTTTCCTTACATTGTAAATATAAATGGTCAATGTTGGTGGCCCCTATTGATTGTTAAAATGTGAACACAGCATTAGATCTTGCTTGCTAGTACTAGCTAGCCTGGCCACTCACCAGGACACTTGCCTAGCTCTCCATTCATTCTCCTCACACCACAACTCTATGGGCCCTATTTAGATGGTCTAAAGCGGAAGGCAGAGGGCGCATAATCTATGTCGCAAGTGTCATTGCTATTTAGATACAGGCGCAGTTGTCATTTTCACGCCCTGCACCCTCGTCATCTAACTAGCAAATGAACTTGCACTTCTCTGGGTGTGTTGGTCTAAAAATGAGGAGTGGTCAGGCGCAGTCATGGCACGTTGCTAGTTAGATGATGTAAAAAGCAAATGTGCCAGTTCCCGGACAACAAGTCACTCCACATCCTGTTTGGTTCACTGATCTTACCATACTTAACTTACTGCACAGAGGTTTGGGGCAATACATATAAAAGGTCACTACAACCAATATTCATACTGCAAAAACAAGCAATCAGAATAATTCACAAGGTCGACTTTCTAGAACACACTAATCCACTATTTCATAAATCTAAAATAATCAAATTTCATGACATTGTTGAATTTCAAACAGCACAATTTATGTACAAAATCAGGAATAAATCAGCACCAATCCGCTTACAAAACATGTTTTATGAAAGAGAGGGAGGGTATAATTTAAGGGGAAAGTTAAATTTCAAAACTTGCAGGTGCCGAAAAACTGTGAAAAGATTTTGTATGACAATCAACGAACTAAGATCATGGAACAGACTGAATGTGGAGCTTCAACAATGTCCAAACATCACCCAGTTTAAAAAGAAATACAAACATATGATTTTTACAAAGTACGGGGAAGAAAGGGTTTAACTCCAAGGGTATGTAGAGATATATAGTTATAGACATGTGTATATCGTAATTGCATTTATATTTATTTATATAAAAAAATAAAGTATATTGTGACTGTATGTATAACTATGTATAGATAAGTTATCTGTATTATATTACATAATTGTATAATATGTTATAATATTATATTATGTATTATATAATATATATATAGTAAATATTATATAATATTTTCTCACTTTTCTTTCTTATTATATTTATATATATGTATATACTATTCCATAAATATAAGATTTGAGTGTGTGAAATTTATAGTTATTTTGTACAGATAATTTATTTTATTTTTTTTTACTTTGTGTATAAAAAATATGATTGCATTATCTAAGAATACAGATTAGGGAGTAGAATTATAAAAGTTTTTACTTCATTCTACTCCTTTTTGAGCATGTTGATTATGTTGGATATAACTTTTCTTTTTAATTGTTTGTCATTTGTTTTGTTCTTTTTATTATTATTTTCTATTATTAATAGTATTATTTTCTTGTTCACTTACTTTTTTGTCTGATTTCAGTGCTGTATGGTTTACATGTTCGAAATAAATAAAAAATTATAATTAAAAAAAAACAACCTGACATTAAAAATGCATGGTGTGCTCTATGAACATGACGACAAAGCAGGGTGCCACCGAGCAAGCCAGCTGGAGAGTTGATTAGCACTACAGATGATACTGCACATTCAGAATAGCTCTGGTCAGTTTGTCAAACCCAGTAGGCATTAATAAGTTCTTCACCTCCTTTCACTCCAAACTTCATAGTTCCGAATCGGCAAAAGACCCCTGCATGTTGCATAATTTTGTCTCTAAGCTTAACAGTCCTAAAGTACCTACTGACTATAAAACAGCTTGGAGGTCCCATCAGAAATGGTTTAAATTACAGAGGCCATCAAGTCATTGCAAAGCAGAAAGTCTCCAGGCCCAGATGGCTTCCTAGTTGAATTTTATAAGAATTTTTCAAATCAGTTCACCCCCCTAATTTTAGACTTGCAATTCAGTAAATTACCCCCCAACCTCATTTAGGCATCTATATTTTTAATATTGAAAAAGGTGAAGATCCACACAAATGCTCCTCTTACAGGCCATTTCTCACCTCAGCATAGATGTATAAGTGCTAGCAAAGATTCTGGCTCACAGACTGGAGACAGTTTTGTCCACCATTATATCTGAGGACCAATCCAGATTCATCAAAAACCAACGTTTCTCAACAAATGTTCAGCGTCTTCTTTATGTATGCTCTCTTCAGAATCCTCTCCCATCCCTAAAACAGTCATATCATTGAACACTGAGAAGACATTTCCGGTGAAATGGAGCCACTTGTCCACTTGTGTTAAAAAAGTTGGATTTGGGAAGACTTTTATTTACTGGGTGCAGTTATTATATACTTCCCCACAAGCTTGTGTCCCAACCAACTCTGTCCAATTTGAATTCTCCCCTCTGACTCGCGTCAGGTGTGTCCAATCTCCCCCATCCTTTTCGCAATAGCTATGGAACCTTTATCAATTGCTTTGAAAGCCGGTAGGAAATCAGTTGGCATTGGGGGGGTCAAAGAAAAGGTCTCCCTGTATGTGGACAATCTGCCTGTATATGTTTTGGACCCAGTAAGTTCACTACCACATATCTTACAGACCCTGAATATCTTTGAAACATTTTCTAGGTATTAGGTAAACATCGATAAAGCATATACATCCCCATCAACCATTTAGCCAACAACATGCTGCAGTGTACGTTTACATTTAATTTCTCCACCACAGGTTTTAAATATTTGGGTATCAGTATTGCCCACACTATTGGTAAACTGCATGAAAATAACTTTTCAGTGTTATAATCCAAAGTAAAGACGGAGCTTAAAAGGTGGAGTTGTTTATCGCTAACTTTAGCAGGAAGGATACAATGCATCAAAATGTACATTCCATCAAAGTGTCTTTACCTATTCCAATGTCTTCCTCTGTTCCTTCCTAAATCCTTCTTCCATAAGATTGACTCCTTGATTTCCTTCATGTGGGAAAATAAAGAGATTC
This sequence comes from Epinephelus fuscoguttatus, assembly GCF_011397635.1. NCBI lineage: Eukaryota > Metazoa > Chordata > Actinopteri > Perciformes > Serranidae > Epinephelus > Epinephelus fuscoguttatus. The sequence goes on from NC_064755.1 coordinate 4,990,814, forward strand.
AGAGATTATCCCTGCTTTAACAACCTAAATGTGAAGGTAGAATGGGACTTCCAAATCTACACCGCTATTACTAGGCAGCCAGTGTGCAAATATCCATGCATCTTACTGCACACAGGAATAGACAAAAAAACATATGTTATAACCCTCTCTTTAACACTGACCTGACATTTCCTATTCTATCAACACAAGCAGGAATGTCTGTCGGATCACTGTCAGAATGAGAATTAGAGATGAAATGAAAAGGGTGACGTGGATATGCAAGGCTGGTTTTAAAATAAAGGAAACAGGAGAGTTTGGACAAATGGTTACCTGCTTCTGTCATGCTGGACCTCTGCCTGCACTGAAGTCAGTTAGGCTTGGGGTTGTTAGCCTGCAGCCTCCACATCCTGAGCCGACCCCAGCTGGCAATCCTGTCTTGGGAACCCACCTGGCCCTGGGAGGTCCTCGGAGCCTCAACCAGACTACCAGACGTTGGAAGAAATCCCGAGCCCATCCTGCCAGCAACCAGGTCAAGCCTCAGTCCCAGCATTACCCAGCAAGTCCCTCAATCTGTTGTCCTGGCTGACGCCACTCCTGTTCCGGCGTTGGGGATCCCGGCAGACGCCACTCCCGTTCTGGCGTCTGGGATTCCGGCAGGCGTCATTCCTGTTCTGGTGGCAGGGATCCAGGCTGACGTCACTACTGTTTCGACGTCGGGGGTCCCGGCAGACCTCACTACTGTTCCGGCGTCGGGGGTCCTGGCAGATGCAAATCCTGTTTCTGCTTTGGCAGACTGGCTGCCACCGGCTCCTCGAGCCCACTTGGTGGTCCGGCCAGTACCTGCTCCTCGAGCCCACTCGGCAGCTGAAGCGCTCTCAAGTCCCTGTTCCTGCCGAGCTGCAGCCCTCTCAAGTCCCTGTTCCTGCCGAGCTCCAGCACTCTCAAGTCCCTGCTCCTGCTGAGCTGCAGCACTCACAAGGTCCAGTTCCTGAGATGCTACAGCACTCCGAAGTTCCTGTTCATGCTGAGCTGCAGCTCTCCCAAGTTCCTGTCCATGCTGAGCTACAGTGCTCCCAAGTTCCTGTTTGTGCTGTGCTGGGACAGACCCAGGTTTCTGAGCTGCTTCTGCTCCCTGCTGACCCTGCTGGGCCGCAGCAGCCTCGGGTCCCCGCTCCTGTGACACTGTAGCAGCCTCAAGTCCCTGCTCCTGCTGGGCCACTGCAGCCTCCCGGCTGATCTCCAGACCTACTCCACCTGTCACGTCAGCCTCTGGGCCGGCCTCCAGATCTGCTTCACCTGTCAGGTCGGCCTCCCAGCCGGCCTCCAGGTCTGCTCCACCTGTTAAGTCGGCCTCTCGGCCAACCTCCGGACCTGCTCCACTTGTCAAGTTGGCCTCCCAGCCGGCCTCCAGACCTGCTCCGCCTGTCATGTCGGCCTCCAGACCTGCTCCGCCTGTTGGCCCTCAGTCTGTCCACCTAAGGTTCTCTGCTCCGTCCCTGTCCAGCCCTCTGGGCCTTCTGCCAGAGGTCTCCTGCTCCACCCTTGATCAGTTCCCAGACCAACATTTCATCCAGATTCCTGCCTCCAGACCCCCACCACCCACCCAGCTCATTATATGGACTTGAAGATGTATCCAAGGGATTTGACCAGCCAACCTTGCCTGAATCCCGGTGATTGCCTCAGCCTTCTGTCCCTGACCACGAGTTCTGCTTTTGCCCTCCTGGTTTCTGTCTGCCTGTTCCTGTGGCTGCTTGGAGATTGCCTGCCTTGTCGCAACAGTGTGAGTTTCGTCCTTACAACCTGTGACTCCCTGTTAAGCCGAGACTCTTGCTGTGTTGCCACACTGGTCTCGGTGTATGTTGTGTGGATCTTTACCTGCTGGATTATTCCTGTCTGCTGCAAGCTTAATTAAAGTCATTACCAACTGTGTGCCTGCCTCCCTGAGTGCTGCATTTGGGTACTATCATACCGCGTTACAGCTGCATCTTTAACCACCTGGAAAACATGAGGTCAGGCACTGTGTGCGACTCTTGTGACTACTCTGTGCCAACTTTCAAGAGCGCAGAGGCAGGTTGCGTCTGAGGTTGCTAAACAACAACAACCAGCATTGTGTCATAACCTACTTACCAGAAATCCTGAGTGCAGAGCTGATCTTCTTCCAGGTGTTGTTTTTAAGTGTGTTTTGAGCCAAAACTATTGTCATCAACTTCTCCATATTAACCACAGACTAAAATTTACAGAAGAAAAGAAAGATATATGTGGGCTGTGATTGGTTGTTCCTCGTCACATGAAAGTTGAACTCTGCAGCCGTCACCCTGAAAAATAGGTTTTCGGGAACATGCAATGGTGTGGTGTTTGAGCGTGCCTGCCGCACGTCTAAATTGAAAACAATTTATTTGGGGGCACAAAAAATGTGGCATATGTTCAGCCCCTTAATATTCAAAAAGATTACAAAGATTTAAAAACACTTTACCTGTGACGTGATTCTAGAAAAAGATCATTTAATTACCATATGTCAATCAATAAATCGACAGTTTAAACACAAACTAGCACTACAACCAGTTAGCTGCGCCTCAAATATTGCACAATAATATATAGACCTCATTATTATTATTATTATTATTATGATTATTATTATTATCATTAACAGTATAAAAACAATGAAACACATAAAGTACAACAAGAAATACATATTTCAAATAAACAAACCATCAACCAAAAAGAATCTTAATGCAACTAAACATTAAATAGAACCAAATCATTTTTCCACCAATTCAGTCAACTTCAAGAAATAAAAGAGGAAGAAAACCAATACTGTTAAAGGAAAACAAGTAGCATTTCAAGTGGAATGGACAGCTTTGACACTCTTGCCTGAAGTCAGCACACAGACAACTGCAGAGCTGAAACTAGTTGGGATGAAAAAACAAAGCAAAAGAAACAAAAGAAGTAAAACCAATCTATGTAGAGACACAGAGTGTGGGGTGTAGAGACGAAACAGCAGTTGTGCCAGGGAATAGACACTGGGGATTTAAAAAGGGCCACCTACTGTGATGTACAGCCTGGCCTATGTGTGTGCAAATGCATGGTAACACTATAGTTACCAAAGGGGAGCTACACTTGAATTAAAGTTAAAAACAAAACAAAACAAAAAAAAAAACAAACATGTATGCACTGGAGAGCAGAGAAGCAGCTCCCCGAACATTGGGAGGATGAGAACTGCTGGCTGTGGCTTGATGACTATGGATGGCAGAACAGAGACCAAGAAAGAGTTATGTTTAGATGGAGGCCAAATAGCAGCCATTTGAAGTTAGCAAAATACTATGGTGTCAGCCTATCTGGTCAAAAGTGAAGTTGCAGTAAGCAAAGGCTCAAGGTTTGTATGATAGCCTACAGAAATGCACACACCACATTTTGTGTGTCCTACAAATCAGTGCTCCATGGATGACGCTACTTCATTAACGTAAAGTCACATATAGCAAAGTTACAGGGGTTAGGTTTAGGCAAGTAATGCACGACAAGCATGCTGGAGATCACATTTTGATGAAACAGAACCACATCATCTGCAAAGAGCACAGAGCACAGCACTAGTAAGGGGCATTTTATTGACTATTTATAGGCAACTATGGGTGTTTAAACGGTGGGGCAAGAAACTTGCTCACATGTGCTTGATTTTAAGTTATTAAGGATTTATAAAAAAATAAATTGGTGTGGGATGTGCATACTCACTGTGTTGTGAATTACATACATTTTTTGTGTTTGCAAAACACAAAAAAATTGTTTGTGAATTCTATGTGTTTTCTAAATGAGGCCCCAAATTCCACTGGATTTTTCCCAGCACTCTGCTGTCTCATTGCAGATGCTATTTTAGCAAGTCTGGGGTAAAGCACACTAAATGCTCATAAATAATAAAAAATAAATTGCAAGTGCAGAAGGGTCCATTCAGGCAGAATGAGAATGCAACAGCAGGTGTTTGCTCTCTGCCATGCACTCCAACTTATAAGAGGCAGAGCGAGGTGAAAAGCTGGAGAGAGACAACTGCAAATAACAGACTGAAAAGTAATAGCAAGGCTGAGAGAGAATAAATATGTAAATCAGAAACAGATGGAGGACTCATTTTACCCTGAGATGTCACATGAGCAGAAAGTGAGGCTGTCTGTGCAGGTGAAACTGAGGAGTTCAAAGAGGAAAGTGGCAAAGAGAAGAGTGGGAGTAAGAAAAAAAAAAGACTCACCTTTTAGAAATGTTTTTCTGTGACTCCAGGATTTCAGATTTGAATGTATTTTTGCCTCACCTTTTCACCATCAGGCTTTTCTGTAAAGTTGTCAGTGTTTGAGGCGAAGATGTAATCCGCTTCCTTTCCGAATAGAGTTTTGCAGTACTCTCTTTCTTCATCTCCTTTGTCTTGCCTACCTCGAGTGCTCGCCACAATCTGTTTTATTCCTTTTTGCTTTAGTGCCGTGTCCTCCCTCTATGTGTATGTTAGGCCTCTGTGCTGCTCAGCCTCAAATCCCTTAAATCTCACTGGGATGTTGTCATTTACTACAAAGGCATACGTTACTGATTAAATAAAGGAGTCACCACTTCAGCCAAGAAAGAGTAGCGTTTCTGAACAACAACGTCTCGGTCAAGTGTGACTATCTCCGGGTGGCAGAGATCTTTGGATTTAGGTCTTCTATACTGACCCACAGTCATCTAAATACACACCCAGCTCGGTCAATGAAGACAATCACTGTGTTAATTTTGGAGAAAACAAAATACTCAGTGATCAAATAAAGCCACATTCATCAGAGTTAATTCAACATTTTAGTTTTGAACTTCTCCCCCGGAGCATATCAGCTCTGATTCAGCAAACAACTCTCTAATCAACAGTTGACAGTCCCAAATAATTACCACTGAAAAATGAACACTGATGAACACCAATTGCTACATCATTAGTCTGTGATTGTTTGCTCTGAGGAAAGATGCAGAACAGGTTTTTACAAGTAGTTGATTCTCTATGTGAACAATTATGTTTATTTTATGAAAGAGTCAAGCCAGAGTTTATGTTGTCACAGCTAATATCCAGGGATCTGAGGGTTGACTTCCAGGGGCTGTATCATACAGATAGACTTTGACTGTGGTCTAGATCCAACAAAGAGTCAGGCTTCAGATACAGTAGCATGCAAAAGTTTGGGCACCCCTGGTAAAAAAAAATTGTTTACTGTGAATAGTTAAGTGAGTAGAAGATGATCTGATCTCCATAAGGCAGGATATTAAAAATGAAACTTGTTTTTTAAACAATTTAAGCAAGGTGTATATTATTTTGGTTTCGTACAATTTTAGAGTGAAAAAATGGAAAGGAGCATCATGCAAAAGTTTGGGCACTCCAGATATTTGTCTTCTGAGACAACTTTTACCAGGGTCTAGGACCTAAAATAGCTTATTAGAGCTATGCCTTGTTCATAATCATTATCAGGAAAGGCCAGATGATTCAAATTTCAAAACTTTATAAATACTCTGACTCCTGAAACCTTGTCCCAACAATCAGCAGCCACGGACTCCTCGAAACAGCTGCCTAGCACTCTGAAAACTAAAATAACTGATGTCCACAACGTAGGAGAAGGTTATAAAAAGATAGCAAAGTGTTTTCAGGTAGCTGTTTACTCAGTTTGTACTGTAATTAAGAAATGTCAGTTAACAAGAATTGTGGAGGCCAAACTGAGGTCTGGAAGACCAAAAAAACTTTCTGAGAGAGCTGCTCATAGGATTATTAGAAAGGCAAATCAAAACTCCTGACCCTCATGGAAGAGTGATCAGAAGAAAACCTTTCATTTGTCCTCACCACAAAATTCAGCATCAGACGTTTGCAAAGGAACATCTAAACAAGCCTGATGCTTTTTGGAAACAAGTCCTGTGGACTGATTAAGTTAAAATACAACTGTAATGAGCAAAGGTATGTTTGTTTGTTTGCAAATTCAGCAAATTCTTGAAGTAAACATCACAGCATCTGTAAAAAAGCTGAAGATGAAGAGAGGATGGCTTCTACAACAGGACAATGATCCTAAACACACCTCAAAATCCACAATGCACTACCTCAAGAGGCACAAGCTGAAGGTTTTGCCATGGCCCTCACAGTCCCCTGGCCTAAACATTATTAAAAATCTGTGTATAGACCTCAAAAGTGCAGTGCATGCGAGACGGCCCAAGAATCTCACAGGAATAGAAGACCAAGAGTAACTTGGCTGGACACAAAGTGTTAAAAGCTGCCAAAGGGGGCACTACTAAGCACTGACCATGCAGCATACCCAAACTTTTCCTTCAGGCCCTTTTTTGTTATTTTGAAACTGCAAAATATTGAATTAAAAAGCAATCTTGCTAAAAATATTACAGAAATGTGTCATCAAAGCATAACGTTAAATCATGTTTTTTGAGAGCAGTTCAAATGCAACTTATGTTACTACTCACAGTCAAAGAAAATTTGATCAGGGGTGCCTAAACATTTGCTGTAAACATCTAAATTCATCCATTGCACAAAGCTGCCCCTGTTAGGATTCACACCTGCTGTGTTCTCCTTCCCTTTCCTTTGCCCTGTTTTCCCCTTCCTATTGTTTGTCCTTAGTTTGTCTTCCCTGTCTGTCGGTGTGTGTATGTGGGTGGGGCAGGCAGCTGCAATCACGTGGACACACCTGCACTTTATTTGGCAGTTACCTCCAGCTGTATTTAGACCGGCTCTTCTCCCCAGCCGTCGCCAGTGTGTTGTTTAACCCTGGGTGTTTCTCAAAGTCAAAGAAGGATCCTCAAACGGCTGGAATTGAAGGACGCAACGTCATTGACCCTTGCCAAACAATTGTTCCAATGTCAAGGATCCTTCCAGATTTCACCAAGGACTGAGTCCTTCTTTCAGAGAAATTAGGCTCATTTGAGATGAGCCAGGCCTGTGCAGATTCGATCACTGGCTATCGGCGTACAATGCATGCCGGTTAGTTTTGTGTCCAACTTCATCCTGACTTGATTACAAAAGTGGACAGTAATAAAATCGCGAGAGCGAGGCGGACTCAGTTTTTGGTGTGAGGCGCTGCACTTGCTCTCTACTGACTGCAAGTCCCGGAGCATGATGGAAAACGCCTGGCTCTTACCTGATCTAACAGCTGATTAGTTTGACTCAACAATATGGCATTTTAGATAAACTTTTAATTTTTGTTGAATTTCAGAGATTTTTGGAATGAAGAGTTTGAATTATTGCATGTGATTATTATCAAATTCTAGGCTAGCAAGAATAATGCAACAACAACAAATAAATAGCAGATGACAAAACGTGAGGTTATGTACTCTTCAAATAAGTGAATAAAGCGCTGCATAATGTAACAACATTATTTGATGTGGTTTAAGGCTTCAAGCCACTGAATAGTGTGGGTCATGAAACAGCCACCTGCATAACATTACCTTCGGGAGCATGGCACTGACTAATTGAGCTCACATCATGCATGACTAGCCAGTAGCTTTCAACCCATTGTGTCACAGCTAAAGCTTCTAACATTAACATTACTTAGCAAGAACTTAACTTTTTCTTAAACTTTGACTTACAGTTGGTTGCTTGGTCGTCGCTAAAATAATACTGACAGAAACCTCATAATTTAAACTTTGCAGTGTGCCCACCGCGGAATTAGATTTTACAATTAAGATAAAACATAAACGTTTTTGAATTAATTATTTACAGCAGAGATGGAGTGCTAGGTGTCCACCTCCCCCCACTATTCAAATGATAACGACATGATAAGTTGTTACATTCTGTCAGTGTCAATTGGGGTATTTCTCAAGGGAATCGCAGTGAGAGTGGCCAAAGCAGACACATTAGAATATGCTGGAGGTCAAAGCATCACTCATTTGTTTTGAGGTGAACATATTTCAGAGGATTACAATTGGCGGAGTCGGCTGTTTCAGAGCAGAGCAGCTCATCAGATCGGATCCAGTATTCATAGTATTGTAGTGGAGTGTGTGGTGATACACACATAAACTGTAAATGGGGCGGCAGTAGCTCAGTCCATAGGGACTTGGGTTGGGAACCGGAGGGTCGCCTGTTCAAGTCCCCGTCCGGACCAAAATATGGAGCATGGACTGGTGGCTGGAGAGGTGCCAGTTCACCTCCTGGGCACTGCCGAGGTGCCCTTGAGCAAGGCACCGAATCCCCCAACCGCTCGGGGCGCTTCACCAAAGGGCAGCCCCCTCACTCTGACATCTCATGTATAGGTCCTGTTTGTGCATGTGTGTGTCTTTCAGACCTGTGTGTAATTGACAAACAAGAGTGAAAACATTGAATTTCCCCTCAGGGGGATTAATAAAGTGAATAAACTTAAACTTAAGAACTTTTTAAGCTGCTGTCTTTACTTCATTACTCCACAAGTATGATCCAGAAATATATTCTCCCAAAAGTCGCATGACAATACTGCTACATTTAGTAACATTGTACAGCAACATCAGAAAGTGCCAAAATCATCATAGTATCTTGAAACCCCCTCAGTCTGCTGAGGGTTAATGACGTACACCTGGGGACACTTATTAGCCTGTTCCAATGTGTGTTCACTGAATGCCAGGGAAGGATTCTTGACTTTCAGGTGCACCCACAGTGTGGTAAAGTTCTTGGCTCCCTGTTTGAGAACCAGTTAGTAGAATAGAATAGAATAGAATAGAATAGTCTTTTATTGTCATTGTAACATGTGACATGTACAATAAAATTAAAAAGTGTCAAACAGCCAGTGCATCACCATTAAAAAAAGCTAACACTACAGTAATAAATACAAAAACAAACACAAACACACACAACCATTCATTCTGTTATTGCACGATCGTGTCATTGTATATATGTGTTGTGTTAGAGATTGTTTTTTATGGCATTGAGGGTGGTTATTGCTGTCGGATAGAAACTGTTTTTGAGTCTGTTTGTTCTTGATTTGATTGTCCTGTATCATCTGCCTGATGGCAGCAGTTCAAACATGGAGTGTCCAGGGTGAGAAGTGTCCTTTACAATGTTCTGCACTCTTTTGACACAGCGAGCGCTTTGAAGGTCGTCCAGTGAGGGGAGGGGGCAACCGTCGATTTTCTGGGCCGTGTTAATGACCTCTGGAGCGATTTCCTCTGGGCTGCTGTGCAGCTGGTGAACCACACGCATACACAGTATGTTAGTATGCTCTCTATGGAGCACCGGTAGAAGGACACCAGCAGTCTCTGTGTGATGTTATTCTTCCTGAGCACCCTCAGGAAGTGTAGTCTCTGCTGGGCCTTTTTCAGCACCTCCAAGCTGTTCACACTCCAGGTCAGGCTCTCCTCGATGTGGACACCCAGGAAGCGGAAGTCCGACACCCTCTCCACACAGTCCCCGCTGATGATGAGTGGTGGGATGTCAGTTTTTTTCCTCCTGTCGTCGATCACCAGCTCCTTGATCTTTGATGTGTTGAGGAGCAGGTTGTTCTCTCTGCACCACGCTGCTAGATGTTCAACCTTGTCTCTGTAGGCAGACCATCCCCCCCAGAGATGGGTCCCACCACCGTAGTGTCGTCCGCGAACTTCACTATGACGTTGTTGTGGTGAGCAGGGGTGCAGTCATGCGTGTAGAGAGTGTACAGCAAGGGGCTCAACACGCAGCCCTGTGGGGAGCCGGTGCTGAGGCTGAGGGCTGTAGATGTGTGATGGCCCACTCTCACCCTCTGGTTGCGTCCAGTAAGGAAGCTGTTGATCCACATGCAGGTGGGGTGTGGAATGCCCAGATCCTCCAGTTTGTTCACCAGTTTGTGAGGAAGGATGGTATTGAATGCAGAGCTATAGTCCACAAAGAGCATCCATACGTAGCTTCCCTGCTGCTCCAGGTGAGACAGTGCAGCATGGAGGGCTGTAGCTATGGCGTCCTCTGTGGATCTATTAGCCCTGTATGCAAACTGGTGTGAGTCCAAACTTTTTGGCAGGAGTGACGTGATGAGACCCCGGACCAGCTTTTCAAAGCATTTCATCACCACCGGGGTGAGAGCGACTGGCCTGTAGTCGTTGAGGCTGGAGATGTGAGGTTTCTTGGGCAGGGGGACGATGGTGGAGGACTTCAGGCAGGGTGGGACAGTGGACTGGGTCAGGGACTGGTTGAAAATCCTCATGAAGACTCCAGCCAGCTGATCTGCGCAGTCCTTCAGTACACGTCCAGAGACGCCATCGGGTCCAGAAGCCTTCCTTGGGTCCACGGCCCGCAGTGTGCGCCTCACCTCATGCTCTGTGAGGGTGAAGCTGCTGTGGACCGTGGGGTGTGATGTGGTTGCCTCGGGTGGTTCCACCTTGAAGCGGGCAAAGAACATGTCCAGCTCCTCTGCCAACAAGGCATCACCCTCAGCAGCTCCCAAGGTGGACCTGTAGTTGGTAAGATGTTGGACTCCCTGCCACACCTGCCTGCCGTTGTTACTTTCCAGATGTTCCTCAATCCTCCTCCTATAGTCCGACTTGGCCCCTTTGATGCCTCTCTTCAGGTCAGCCTGGGCAGCACAGTAGAGGGCCTGGTCTCCAGACCTGGAGGCGGTGTTCCCCTCTTTCAGCAGCCGCTGGACCTCCCGGGTCATCCAGGGCTTCTGGTTGGGGTATACCCGGATTCGTTTGTCCACGGTAACAGTATTTATGCAGTACTTAATGTAACACAGTACACTGTCCGTGAACACCTCCAGGTCTTGATGTACAAACACATCCCAGTTGGTCCTGTTGAAGCAGTCCTGCAGTTGATGAGAGGCTCTGTCAGGCCAAGTCGTTACAGTTTTTGTGATGGTGGCTGCAGTTTTCCTGAGGGGAGCTTATGCAGGAATTAACAGCATAGACATATGGTCAGACTGGCCCAGGTGAGGTAGTGGTTTAGCCCTGTAGCCCAGCTTGATGTTAGAGTAAACCTTGTCCAGTGTGTTATTTTCTCTAGTAGCACACTCAACATGTTGGTGGAATTTTAGGGAGCACTGCTTTCAAGTCCGCATGATTGAAGTCCCCTGCTATAATGTGTACAGTGTCAGGATATGTGCTCTGCTGGCTGCTAATGCTGCTATACAAATGACTGCAAGCCGCTTTAGCATTAGCGTCCGGTGGGATGTAAACAGCTGTTACCATGATGACAGTAGACTCTCTAGGGAGGTAAATAGGCCTGCATTTCACAGTCACATACTCCAAGTCCAGGGAGCAGTGGCTGTCTACAGTCACTGTATTAGTACACCGGCTGTTATTCACGTACACACACAGCCCCTATCCTCTGCTCTTACCGGAGCTCTCTGTCCTGTCACGTCGCTGTGCAGTGTAGCCTGTTATCTCAGTTGCAGAGTCCGGGATAAGTGGATGAAGCCAGGTTTCCATGATCAGCAGAATGGAGCTATCCTTCATGGTTGGCTGCAATCTGTAGCCTCAGCTCATCCATCTTATTGGCGAGGGATCTGGCGTTCGTGAGTGGCTGCCTCCGTAGCCTGGCTAGTGCGCCAGCCCTGCAGCCCTGCTTTTGCCTTCTCTCTCTGCGCCGCCTTCGCCTCCTTCCTGCGGGGATGGTAATGCACGGGGAGCCGGGGTGGCCTGCTACGTCCGCCAGTATCTTGTGTAAGCGGAGAAACTTGGCTGTAATACTTTGCTTGTAACAAACTCCTATCTTAAGGAGATCATGCCGGCCGTAGATGTTGTTCGCCTGACAGAAAGTACAAAACAACACGTATCCAAAAAGCCATACAAAGCACCAACTGAAAGAACACCGAGCCGCTGCAACTGTGTGCACCGCCTTCTGTGTATGATTCTACTTACCTGTTTTGGTGCCTTCGCTCCTGACTCCAATCTCCTCTGTCTCCAGCCAACCATCACCAAGTCATCTGCTACAGACCTGCCTTGCCTGCTGATTCCTTCACCTGCCTCAGTCAAGTCTCAAGCTGCCATTACCCTGGCCGTCTGCTCCACTTCTCAGCTCCAGACACTGAAAGCAGCATGGAATGAATGTCACTACCTCCTCTCAGGGTTTGGTGAGTCCGTCTTTTCAGTGTTGGTGATGTTGATTGGTGTGATGCGATGTTTTCTCTGTTGGAGGAAAAACAAACTTGAATTGTTCAATAATGTAAACATAACAATTAGCTATCAGTACTCTCACGGAGTCCTGGCTGGTGAATATCTGGTGACATTGGCTCTTTTCTGTGAAACCTACCCCGTAGTTGATCAACGGCCGATGCCAAAAATTCCTCATGGCTTCCTTTTGTGACGCAGTTTGAGCGTCTAAGGTGGTGTCAGTAGGTCTAAAGAGAAACATGGTTGGTTACTTTACAGAGATAAATCATACAGACACTCTGTGTCCCTGTGGTAATCTCTGGGGTATTCTGCCATGCAAAGGCAAAAGGCCTTAAAGGAGCTATATGTAAGAAATCTAAAGCAAATAGTCGTAAAATCCTCCTAATATGTCACAGAGACTAAGGAATAATGTTCATATAACATACTGATCTCACCGACAACAACAGTACAGCCAGAATATTCGCATTTAAAAAAATGTTTTGCAGTCCGCAAATCATGTTTATGTTTTGAATTTGTGTTCTGGCCTGTTGTGCCACCCACCGCCGTCTACCAGTCACGCAGTCAGTAGAGTCTCAGCATCAGTTACAGTTACGACTGAGCTACAGCAGCACGGCAAGCAGCATTAGCAGTGTCCTGGTACACAGCATTAGCAGCCGGCTCCTCCTCAGCTGTATCCCGGCAGCAACGTTAGTAGTGTCCCGGTACATAGCATTAGCAGCCGGCTCCTCAGCTGTATCCCGGCAGCAGCGTTAGCAGCAGAGAAGCCGGACTTGCTCGAACAGTCCGCTGGAAAACCGAAGATCTAGGACGTGGCGACGCGGCCCTGCCACGGCAGCTGCCCGTGGGCAAACAAATCAGTCTCCAGCATGCTGCTGTCCAGCTACCTTGAATCTGTAGGGGAGGGGGGACGGACACGACTCGCGGCAGTATTTTGAATTTGAGTGCAGTAACCGTTTTGGCCACATTCTTACATACAGGCACACATACAGTGCCTTTAATTTCAATTTTGGCGAAAATGAGTTATTGTCATTTTTGGAACAATAAACATCAGTTTTATCATGTGGACAAATATCTTGATTCAGTTTTGTTGTTGTTGTTTTTGCCGTAACTTCCAAAAGCCGAGGGAAAGCCAAGGCAGAAGCCCGTAACATCAGTTTCAGTTCTTTGCTTTTGTTCCGCGGCACTCTAGAATGTGTGAATTAAGTTATGGTACTCTGCCTTTGTTTTGCCAAGCACCAAAGTGAAGTTACTGTTTACCGCGCTGGAGTTACGGTGTTATGCCTATGTATTATATGTGATTGAAGCACTTCTGACACACACCTTCGATACTTCAATAAAGTGTACTTAACAAGTGTATTTAACAAAGGGCATTGCTACATATTACTGGCATAGCCAAATCAGCTGTAACTTTCAAATGTAAGAAATAGGAAGGAGGTAAAGTGTTATTTTATTTCAAATTAGTACAATGATGAGGTTTTAAAATGATCCAGTAATGTACTGTTGCAACCTTCAAATGCTCATTATTTTTTATTTTTAATATTCTGTTTATGTAATATTAAGCCTAACTAGACAAAAATCACTAAATTTTAGTTTAAGGTTATCATTGTTATCACAGGAAAATATTATACAAAGTGATAAAAATCCAAATGGGCAATAAAAGAGAAGTTAAGGTCTTTTGCCTTTGTATGATCCATTATTGTTCTGCAGACAATGCAAAGGCAGAATACAGTAACTTCTGAATAAGGGTCAAAGGTCAAGTTTAAGCTTAAAATTTTTGGTGGATAAATAACTTCATTTATAAACAACAAAATGCCAAATGTCCAATGTTCTACATACAACTCATTTGGCGGGACAACAAAATAACTTTAAAGTAATTTTTCTCAGTTTCACACTCTGGTACGTTAAGGTCTTTTGCCTTTGTAGGGCAGTATTGTGGGGAAAATTAAAGAGTTATTAAACAACATGTCTGTAGAAACAAAAACAAAAAAGAAACAAAAAAGCATCTTAACTTTCCTGTGGGGCTGAAGGCCTCCTCTCATTTCCAACTAAAATGTTTAAATATAAATGTTACAGTCTACTAAAATGAGGTTAATTTGAAGCTCTGACACTCTGACGTCAAACATATGTCAGGGTAACTAAAGAGGCAATTCCCCCATTTCTTCTTCTTTGCTTGTTGGTCCTCCCAAGCCTCAGCTGTCTTTGCTGAGACTGGAGCAGCAGGTACATCCTGGACACCACCACTTTTGGTTAAGAGAGACACAGTTAGTTTTTCTACTTTCGAGGCCAGATAAATGAATCATAAATCATTTGCAAGAATTGTTTCCAGAAAAACATCACTCTCACAGTTAACACAATCACAAATAATTTGCGTCAAACTTAAATACTTGACACTAAAAACACTAATCTCAGACAGTTTGTACATGTTGCCTGTATATTTATTATTTTATTTTTTTAGCGCTCCAAGATTTTACCAGTTAAAAAACAATGAAAATTTTGCTTTCAAATCTCAGGTCTGCAGCTCTGGCACTAACTCTTAAAGATTTGGATTACTACCAAGAAACTACATACTAAGAAATGGAAATACTTGTATTAATACTACTTTATTTCTGGTAAAGTCCCTCTAAACCCTTAATAAAGGCAGCGAATAAAACAGACCACTGAAGTGTATTTTGTATTGAAGTGTATGTCCTTACCTTGTCTGATGGCTGGAGTGCTGTTTCTTCTCATCAGCCATAGTCTTCTTATGAGATCGTTGTTTCTTCTGTTAAGAATAAAGAAAAATAAGATGAACATTGACTGCAAATGAAAATGCCTTTGTAGAGTGGTCCCGAAACCTGAAAATGAGTTTGCATTTTTTGCACACTTGGTTTCCTTATCTTGAAATCAGTTATTTTTTGAATCTGGTTTTGGTTAGGTGCCTGAAATACGGTCTGTGCTTAACACCAAGGACTTCCACACTTGTGAAATTTAAGCCTTTAGGTGTCTTACAAAGGTGGTTGCTAATGAGTGATCAAATGAGACTACAGAGCGTCATCACGCTGACAGCTTCACAGCCTTGCTGGGGTAGTGAATGAAGTAATTTAGATAACATTAGTCATTAGACATTACTTCTGCTGATTACATTTACACTTCAAAAAACATAATAGTGGTGTAAATATTTGAAGATTATTTGCTGTACAAAACACACAAGTATCATAAACTGTTGTTTTCCTGCAATAATCGAATATAACGGGAAAATCCCCTTGGCTTTTGTCGAGGGAATCAGGGTAACACTGGCATCTGTGTCGGCCTACAAAAAAAACCTCTAGATAGACTATAATTTGACTGCAAGTATCGAAAAACACATTGAAGTCATGGAAACTTTTTCATTTCACAAGGTCACATTAAAAGCCATGGATCTACAGAAAGATAGATAGAGACAAATCTTTAGGCCAAAAATACGTTGTCCGAGCATCTTCGTGGTGTTTTTGATCTCTTTAGAAATTCGAGTCAAGTTGTGATGTCTGTCTGCACTGTTTGACTGCTGTAGCCAAACTGTCTGTTGCAACATTCCAGTTGTACTTACCAACTTTTGGCTCCATCTAAGAGGTTCTACAGAACTACATTCTGTTCCGAATGCAAGTGATGGAACACATTCTGTATCTTTTAATTTTCATAATGTCAGCATCTCTGTATATTCAAAAACAATGTACAAAAAATGTCAGGTATAATCCAGAACACAACAATACATGAGATACACGTCAAATATGTTGATACCATTCAAAATCAATGCAAATGGAGCCTCTGGGATTTTTCCTTCACCAACACATAACTGCTCTGTAATAAGATGGATTAAACCAGAAGGAACGGCATTGACTGCAGAATTCTATTCATATAATGTGACCAGCCAGGACCTTTCACGGTATTATGATAAGCCGCCAGTCAGCCACATGACACCTGTCACAGCAGTATGATATGTGGACAGGCGACGTCAGACGGAAGTGTACTTTGAAGACACAATGCATTTAACAGGCGTAAAATGACCCATCCCAGACAACACATTGTCGCTCTGACCTCGCCACATATCCACATTTGGTCATGGACTTTCCTCATCCACATAAAATGTGAAAGGTACCCTGGGTGCGTTGGTTGTTGATGTTCTGGGACACGGTGTCAAGTTCTGCCTGTTACATACATTGTCTTCTTTCAAAATAAAGGCACTACATCAGTACAACACCGCAAATTGATGTTTTTTTTTTCCTTCAATGACACACACACACACGGTTAGATTTAAGAAAAAAGAACGGGGTTTGGCTTTATAATCTCACAGGACACAAACACTGCTCTCCCGGGGTGAAAATTGGTGTTTGTTGGTGTTTATTGTTGTGCCATTAAACTGTAATTCTGTATACCCTCATGTAGTGATGTCTGTTGGTGCGTCAGTCTAACAGTGTCGGATGGATTGAGGCTGTGGATTTGACCAAGTTTGACCACTTTATCACTATTCCCTCTCACTTGTAGCTGTTTTTTCGTTATCTTTTGAATTTAATATGAATTATGGAACCGTTTTTGGGGGGGGGGGGGGGGGGGAGAGATCTGACAGATTTCAGGATCCAGAGTGCCAGAATGGGACAGTAAATACGTCCCCCCTCAGACGATGAAGTAGCCCTCTCCATCTCTCTCCCTCTGACTCCAGGGATATATAACCTGCAATATAAAGCCTGTATTTTATAGTGCTTGGGAATCTACATCAGGTCATGCTGCATTCTGGGTATTTCAGAGGCTAATTCAGCATAATTGTCGGCAGCTGGTGTGTTTTGTATGGAGAAAATCATACAGGTGCTATTTTTGGTCACATTTCACTAGAGCTTTTCAAATGAAAATGTAGGGCTGAAAGAGGAGGTAACAGGCTTCAACAAACTGCAGAAAAATTCAAAGGGACACAGTGGTAATTTTAAGATGCCAAGAAACAGGAAGTACACAGCTACTGTAAAATTAGTTAAAAGTAGGGGTGTAATGGTACACAAAAATCTCGGTTCGGTATGTACCTCGGTACACAAGTCAAGATTCGTTTTTTTTTTTCGCTACAGTAATGAAAAAAACAGACAACTATTAAATATCTTTTACTTATTGGTAACCTTATTAAAACGTACCACCACAGCAGTTAACTCTTTTTACACAATTTTTGAATGAAACAAATATATATAAAATCCTGCTTTTTCACATTGTTTGAATGAAAACAGAAATATAAAAGTAAAAAATAAAATCCTGCTGTTTTTTTTAAACACATTTTTTGAAGAAAAATATAAATGTAAATTTCTGCTTAAATAGTTTTACTCAATTAAAATAAAAAGTATAGTGCAGCTGGTCAGCTTTAAGGCCTGCTCAGATTCAGTTTTACTAGAAACTTACTTAGCTTTCCCACTTTGTTAAAGTGCAGTAAACAAAACATGCTTATATCTAAAGTGCAGCTTAAACAATTTTACTCAACTCCAATGGCGTTGGTTATTTCTTTAGTGCGATGGTCAGGAAAACGCTCTCTCTTTTTAAACGACGACGATATTGTAGTTTGCGCCAGATTGCTTTTTCTAGTCATGCCGGTTAACGTTCGAACTCGGGTGGTGTCGCTTTAGATGCGTTAGCATGTTAGACGTGTCTCCAAGTACATACCCGACCGCTGTTCTGCAGTGTTGGCACACTGCTTTTGTCTTGTCAACTTGTTTATTTCCATCTTCGTGTTTTACCCTGAAACCAAAGTGTTCCCAAACGGAGGACTTAAGGTTTGCGGGTGGGTCTTCAGGTTCATCAGGCTCACTTGCCATGTTGTCAAAATGCGAGAATGTGCTGCACAAAGTGAAAGCGGAGATTTGCAGGACTCGGTCCGTCACTCAATTATGTCCGTCGGGGAACTAGATATTTTAAATGGTTCGGCTCGCAAAAACGGAATTGAAATAAAACAGAATAAAATAAAATAATATCCTGTGCCTAATAATTCGGTACAGGGTCGTGCCGAACCAAAAGTCGCGTACTGAACGGTTCGACACAAATACATGTACCGTTACGGCTCTAGTTAAAAGATAAATATCCTGATATAACTCATCTGTAGTGCTCACTGTCAGTGTGACTTTCTGATGGTATGACAAAGGAGAAGGATATTATAACATAAAAAAAAAAAAAAAAAAATTATTACACACAACCTACTTGCCTTCTTCCGTCAATATAGCCTAAATGTTTGGGAAAATGTTTAAAAAAGCATTAATCCACTTCAGACATTAAGACAACAGACTACTTAGAATAAGTTCTCCGCAAACTTGTGTTTTAAAGTAATTCTGTGTCCAAAATGCAATTTTGGCGTAGTAATGGCTGATATGGCCTATTAATAATAGTGTGATAAGGCAGTATTGTGGTACATGATATACATTATATCTTGATATTTTGAATCCTCTAAACTACTGCAGACTAAAATACTAAACTACTTAATAAACTACAGTTACAATAAAGTTGAATAAAATAGACTAGTTGTAGTAGTAGTAGTATAAAGTAGCTACTGTTATATAATAAAGTTGAATTTAAAAAAAACTGTAATAATAAAGTTAAATAAGACAGTGTTATAATGAAATGAATCAAAGCAGAACCACTGGTGTTTTTACCCTGACTCACCCCGCTTGTCATGGGTCACCACAAGCCTCTCCTGCTCACACTGTTATTAACTTAGACTCACAAGTCAGTCTTTAGACGCTTTGCTTAACTAAAGACTGATGACTTTCTCCCTGATTTTGTGTTTAGATGGGCGGATACAATTTCAGAGTTTAAAAAAACTCCCTACGTTGCAGAACCAATAGTAAATCTGCAGGGCGTTCCTTGGTGGCTCGCTGAACTCTTGTGCTTGTAAACATAGTCCGACTAGAAACACGTGTAGCGGTAAAAAATGGCTCAAGTCGCTGTAAGTCCTTCATTTCCACCATCTTGTGGACTGAGCACACATTTGAGAAAACGGAGTTAAATCTCTCGGCATCCATTTTCAAGCTCTCTGTGTGTTTGTGTCCTTGCGCATAGACCGTGGAACCGGGGGGGCCAGGGGGGGCCATGGCCCGGGTAACTTTTGTACTCTGACATAGAGGGCTGCATTGGGACCCGGCGGGACCCAACGCAAATAGTAATAGTCATTTTGATCCACACTCCACCAGTTGGTGGCAGTAATGGGCCAATTCGCTGTTTGCCAACCGCCATTAAACAGTAGAAGAAGAAGAAAAAGAAGAAGAAGATGTAGCCTAGCGACAGGATGTCAACACAAGAACTTGGTGCACATGCATGAGCATTTCCACTCCATATTTATTCATAAATGGACGAATATGCCCTGAACCAGCTTTCATACCAATTTGCCGCTTGCTCCACCTGTCTGTCTGTCTGTCTGTCTGTCAGCTCCATCTGTCATGAGACAAACATGAAAGAAGATGTGCAGTTTATTGTGTTTCACTGGCGACGAGCTGTCATTACGAGCGACTATTACGCACGTCTGCGCGCTCTTTATAACTCACTGTGTGAATCTATGTTGCATAATAAAGATTTGCCCCCTCGTAATTTTTAACCGCTCCCTCAGTAACTTCATCCTGGCGCCGGGCTCGCCTCAACCTCAATCACTGCGTGATTAGGCTATATAAAGGTAGAAAAATAGCCTCAATAAATACAGAGGAGGAGAATAGATTATGAAACAGCCTTTAGGCCTATTTCATTAAAAACTAAATGAAAACAACGAAATAGGAGCGCTATTCCTGACCAGTGTGTCAAAAGTTATGCAGACCAGGGGAACGAAACAAACAACTCCATGAATTTCTTTATTAATAGCCTATAAAATGACGTGTTTTCTCCTGCGGGACAGGAGAAGACACAAAATCAATGCATCTCTATTACTGTGCGGGCATAAATTCTCAGAGTTTTGCGGGAGCGGGCAGGAGTGGACATACACATTGCGGGAGCAGGTGGGAGTGTAACACACACGTTGCGGTTGCGGGCGGTAATGGTCAGAAATTCAGCGGAGCGGGCAGGACAGACTATTTTATATGAATAAAAGCCTAAGTTGTAGCCTATCTGTGTTTTTACGAGCCAAGTCACCACACACCTTCACTCACTCTCACCAACGGCTGCCGATAAAAAAAACTCCCACTGACTGCTGCACATTGATTTGATATTAGTGTGCCTATTGATGGACTGGGGGCTCATCCTACTCTCCAATGTGCTATGTGTGAGCTCAGTCCTGCATGTTCTTTAATGAAGCAATAGGAGAAGATATTCGGTCTCAGTTAATGTAGTTTATTAAGCAGTAAAGGAATAAAATTACAGAGCTCTGGGTCTCAACTTCAAGTCCCTGACGAACAACAAAGGTGTGTCAGTTCACGAAGTCTGACCTCCTGTCCTTTCCCTGACCCAGTATATTTGAGCGTAACAGAGTGTCATTGTGCACGCAAGGCGTTGTCCTCTTCTCATTGGCAGTTCCACTTCCTCCTTCACCACACCACGCCCCTGCCTCGTGTTAATCTGACTCCTTCCCGCTGACAGTGGGGGCGTGGTTCCTGTTTTGAAAGACAAGAGAACAACACAACTCCCTACACGTGCTGTACCTTACTATCTGTACATCACTTTCTATTATTTTTACCATATATGAAACTAATTATCTAAGCATTGCGGTATGTGCTCCTCAGATTTCATGTCTCTTCCTCTCCTGTACTTCTCCGCTTCTGCAAAGCAAACACATTCAGATCAGCTGAAATCATCTTAGTATTCTCATTGTTCACACATCTAAAACTTATATAGTGAAACACAACTGATAGTAAAATGCATAAAATCATTCTATTCCCAACAGTCCCCTTTTGGCCTCATAGGACTGAGGCCACTTTTCTTTTTCAGTCCCAACGTATCCAGGTCCCCTTTTTAGGTCTTGTGATTACTGCACTTTTGTTTCTTTTGAAACAAAAGTTATAACTCCCCTTTTGGTCTCATACACATGAGACCACTCACACCTTGTCTTCTCCTGAGGCTGAGTCCGAATCTGAATCAGTAGGCGGCTCTCCTAACAGGGTGGCCGTCTCCATTTGAGTCATCTGATATGGTGGGGCTGTGGATGTTTTCTCTCCACAGCTGTCACTATGATTCTTTCACAGAGGACCGGATACATGGGATACAACAACAACCACATAATGCTAACACCGCGAGCATTCCCACCAGAGACAAGAATACCGATACCACTAAATCTTTCCACTTACCGAACCACTTCTCGAAGATACCACCCAAGGGTTTATCAATGCCTGAGTGTTCATGCATTTCCTCAGAGAGCGTGCGCAGCCCTTCTAGCGCCTTAGTTACTGACCCGTCTGGAGCTGTGTTGTTTGGGATGAAGGTGCAGCAGAGGCCCTGGAACATAGAGCAGACACCCCTTTCTCCGCCAAAAGCATGTCTAACGCAATTCGGTTCTGTACTGTCATCAGGAGGTAGCTGCCAGTTGTTCAGAGAGTCCTCCAACCGCGCCCCTAGTGCTGTTGGCCAGTCTAAGAACATTGTAATGCACATAATTAATTCTGTCCACATTTTTGTTAGGGGTGATGGGAAACAGTGCAGCTAATATGGGTATGTTTTCAAAACCAGCAGCCACTTGGTCAGCCAATTTGTACTGGTCTGGGACCCCGAGGAACACCTATGGCATCCATATACGTGGTTGTTCCTGGCTCATATCAAATGCATTTCTTTTCTGTCTACCTGAGTTGGTCTGGGTATCCTCATCCCCAACAAGATCAGGGGTACAGCCAGTCGGACCAGTGCACACGTACCAACCCAGGAGGATGGCAGGGACAAGTGGAGGGTTTTATCTCCACAGTACCAGAACAGGTCCCCTCTAGCCTGAACCATGCTGCTGGCGTTCTGCCACGTACTCACATTCAATGTTCTCTGGCACCAGTCAGCTTGCATCTGTCCCATATCAGTTACTACCCCGGTGGAGAGGTTCCTATGGAAACAAGTGTAATTGGCGATTCTGGGACTAAACGTTGGTGGGATGGTGTGATTCTTTATGTGTGGAAACAGAGAACTCAGAGTGGTACAATTAGCAGGATCAGGATACATGGTCATATTTATCATGCAGTTGAAACCAATAGGGTCTGTGTCAGGATACAAAGGGGCTGGTGTGGTGAACAGCGAGGTCTGGCGGATGAACATACGACACAATTGGACATGTTCATGGATTCTGCTGTCGCCACCCAGTCTAACCATAGGTTTTTGTCTCCGTAGCCTGTGGCCAATCTGACTACGTCACTGCGGGTCAATTTAGAGTAGTCAATGTTTATCACGCCTGTGTTCTGTTGAGGTTCAGGCGCCTTGGTTCCATTACTTGGGGATACGGTGGTATTAGTAGGGGGAGGATTCAATAAGGTTAGTTTAATTAGTCCCATGGTATCGGTGCCACTGTGGTCTACTCCCAACACCAAATACATTGTGGTGTTGGTGCGATCTCCACATTTGGTGCGGTGCCTAATTGAGTTTGACCATGGGTTTGTTGTGAGATTATACACACTTAGCAATATCGGATTCTGCTTATGGGAGCCTGGAAGAGGCTGAAGCTGCTGCCTCTGTATCTTTATCTTTTTCCCAATGTCCTGTCCTCCTACCCTATATGGTGGTGGGTCCCAAAGCCCAGAATACGTCATCACATCTCTCCATCTTCCACACCACGGATTGTGTGTGGGCCCTCCCATGAGAATGCATAAGTACACGTCATACCCTCCAATTTGGATCCTTTCCTTTACAGTTTATTACGGAGCACAAGTCAAACTGGAACCCTGTACTTTGCCCTATGATGTATGTCAATTCTACTCCACCATACTTAGCTATGCAGGAGTCTGACGTTCCACTCCCTGGGGTGTCTCTCCTGGTTCGGTTTCGTGGTGGTTCTACGGCTTTGTCTCTGAGGGAAGACTCATAATACAACAGAGGTAAAACAATAACACAGGTTAACACAACAACTCCCAACACAAACCACTTATGGTGGCGTGGTTCTAATCCTAATAATTCTACTAATAATTTCATTTTTTTTTTTTTTTTGCAAAAGGTAAATATAAACGTGTAAAATATAAGAGTAAATATGGAGTGTAAATGTTCTGCAAGCGAGTCTTTCTTGTATCCTGGCTTTATATTACTCAAACGTACTCTGGGCAAAGTGTTGCTTCAGAGGAGCTTCAAACCTTCACATTGATCACAGGGTATCTCTTCCGCACTTATGCTAAGCTAAATGAATAAATGTCGGTGTGAGTAAGCTGTGCGTGGGTTGTGTTTTTTTTTTAAGCTTTAGTGTCTCTTATGTCCTCCAGTGTTCGGGCAGGTGTCTCTGCCACTGCACACTGACTCCAGTGATACCATGTGTCACCTTTTCCCTGTAGTTTGTGGCGTGGGGACGTCCGTTCCACGACTTTGTAGGGACCAGTCCACCTAGGCTCTGACCACTTTCGTTTGATCACCTTGAGTAGGACCCACTCTGATGTTGGGGGTCTTTCCCTTCTGCTCCTCCCGAGCTGTGGTCACCTGTTTGGAGAAAGCTGACACCAATGCTGTTAGTTGGTCATAATATGGTTTGTATTGCATAGGGCTTTCTATTTCTTCTGTAGTTTGGATCCCAGCTCCCGGTCCCGGGAACTGGTGTCCTGTTTTTAGTTCATATGGCGTGAACCCTGTCAATGCGTTCACCGAGCTCCTGATTGACATTAGAGCTAGGGGTAGAGCATCTACCCAGCTCATTTTAGTCTGAGCACAGATTTTGCCTATTTTTCCCTTAATAGACTGGTTCATCCTTTCCACCTTGCCCTGTGACTGAGGATGATAGACTGTGCCAAATGTGTGTTTTAGCCCCAATGCCTTCTCTACCTGCTGTAGGTCTTTGTTTTTAAAGTGAGTTCCGTTATCAGATCTGATTCGTTTGGGGAACCCGTGCCTGGGGATATATTGATTTATCAGAAAAATTTGATTACTGTTTTTGCATCCTCTGATTTGGCAGGTATGGCTTCTGGCCAGCCGGTGTATGCATCCACCGCCACCAGAAGATACCTGTGCCCACTCTCTCTATCATATCTGTGTAGTCAATAATGACCTCTTGACCTGGGAGTTTGGGGAGAGAAATTTCCCTTGGTGTGGTTTCACTGTGGGTCTGACATTATATTCTGTACATATTTTACATTCTCTGATGTGATTCTCAATCATGGCTGGCAGAAAAGGGTGCCACCAATGAGTGAGACTCGCACCATTGCACCTTTCCACAATGAGCCACCCCGTGAGCCTCCTGGAGGACTGATCTCATCAGCCCTGGGGGTAACACTGGTCTTCCGTCCGGAGACCTCCACACACCCTCTGTTCTCACTGCTCCTCTCTCTTTCCAGATTGTAAGCTCCTGTGGAGCTTTCTGCTGCTCTGCTATTAACATATTTACATTACACGGTGGCAGGAGATCATGTACTGTTTTCTCTGTTTGTAGCATGATATACTGTGGACTATATCCTGCCTTTCTCTTGGCTGCCATGTCTGCAGCCTCATTTCCCCTAGCGATAGCTGTCCCTGTTTTATCATGGCCCTTACACTTAATGACTGCTACCTGTGCTGGCTTCATCAGAGCCTCCTGTAGCCTCTTCATATCTTTTTCGTGTTTCATGGGGTTTTGCTGCCGTTAGAAAACCCGATCTGATCCACTGTGTCATCTCCACATGGATTGCTCCTACAACATATGCAGAGTCTGTGTAGATGTTCACTCTCTTCCCTTCTGACCATTCTAATGCTGCAATCATTGCCTGGAGCTCAGCCAACTGTGAGGACTCTTTCCCTGTCACCCTTTCCGTGAGGACTTCCTCAAACCCTGTTTCTGTCTGTCTCACCACTGCATATGCTGCTTTCAGTCCCTCAGTTGGATGCCTGAAACAGCATCCGTCTGTGAACAGTGTTTCCTCTGCGTTAGTCAGGGGCTTCGCCTGCAAATCTTCTCTCACCCTGGTGTCTTTCTGCACCTTTTCCTCACATCTGTGTGGCTCGCCCTCTCCCATGTTATCTGCCATGTTTACACCTTCATGTGTGAATGTTATGTGTGGTGCATTTAAGATCTTTTCCAGCCTCGTCTGTCTGAGTGATGTCATAGTAAATGCCGCTGAGTTTACATATGCCACTATGCTGTGCGTTGTTAGTACAGTCAGTGCGTGTCCCATCACTATGTGTGCTATTTTCTGCAAAATTTTTGCCACTCCTGCTGCATGTCGAGTGCACGGTGGGTGTCTATCCTCGGTTGGGTCTAAGGATATGCTTACATACATCAGCACCTGTCTGCCTCCCCCTTTTTTCTGGAAAAGCACACCAGAGGTGGTGTGTGTCTTTTCGAAACATCAAGAAAAAACGGTCGCTTGTAGTCCGGGATGGCTAGATGAGTAGCAGTAGAGAGTGCCTGTTTGAGGGAGATAAATGAGGTTTCAGCGTCAGTGGTCCATACCAGGGGAGCAGTAAGATTGCGCATGCCCTGTGCGTTAACCATGGCACGCAAAGGATGGGTTAGTTCGCCATAAGAGGCCACATAGTGCTTGCTGTACCCGGTGAGGCCCAAAAATGACAACATGTCTTTCACGGTGTGTGGTTTTGGGTGATGCAGAATCGATTCTCTGTGTGACGGGGACACGGCCGTGCCCTTAGCCGACACTATGCGACCCAGGAACGAGACCTGCTGCCTACAGCATTGTAGCTTGGTTTTAGAGACTTTGAACCCTGTGTGGTGTAGGCGTAGTAAGACAGGCGTGTGGCCTCCAGGCAGGTGGAGGGATCGGGTGCGGCCAAGAGGATATCATCAACGTGCTGGATTACCACAACCCCTTCTGGTAGTGACAATTCGGCCAGCTGCTGTTTGAGAACCTGATTGAAAAGACCAGGTGACAGGATAAAACCCTGTGGGGCGCGGGTGTAACGTAGCTGTCTACCACGATGAGTGAATGAGAAAATGTCGCGAAGGGGCGCGCGAGAGGTAGGCAGAAAAAGGCGTTCGCAAGGTCTATACAAGAAAACCACTTATGTTCTGGCGACAAGCTAGACATGGCGGTGTATGGGTTTGGCACTGGTACTGTGGGTGTGGAGATTACTGCATTAATGCGTCTGAGATCATGCGCCATGCGATATTTGCCTGTATTCTGTTTCTCTACAGGAAGAATGGGTGTGTTCCAGCTGGAGTTTGAGGCCTCCAACACTCCAGCCTGTAACAGACCCTCGATAGTATCTGCAATACCAGCCTCAGCCGCTGGCTTGTGGCGATATTGATTCTGCCAAATCGGTGTCCAATCATTTAACTCAAATGTAATGGGGGTGACCTGTGCACAGTAGCCCACATCGGTGGGCCCAGAAGACCAGAGAGAGTCAGGAAGTGTGTGTAACATGTGTTCTGCGTCTGGATGGTCAGTCTTTTTCCTACCATGAAACCTCTCTATCTGTCGGTGTTCCAGGATCGCCTTGTCTGTAGCTCCCTGCCTGATGCGATATGCTTTCTCAGAGGGTGAGAAATCCACCTGAGGAATTTGAGTGCGGATCCAATCAGTGAGTTGCATTAGCCTCTTACACATAGGGCCCAAGTCTTTGGCCTGATGTTTTGCATGGATTGCCAGAGAGATGTGAGGAGGCTTCTTCCTCCCCTTATACCACTGTTGCTGTTCTGAAGCGAGGTCAACAGCTGCAGCCACTCCTCATTACCCACCAGTATACAGGACGACTGTATATCCCACCTGTGACCTTCAATTTCGTTATAAAATGCCTGCTGATACATCTCATCCCCTTTTCTATCATAATAAAGTGTTACATGGAAGGGATCAGGAGGAGGTGTGTCAGGATTTAATGACTGAACCCAAGGGCGCCATGACTGATAGAGAGCGCAAATCCCAGGAGTTGCTGTGGTGTTTGGCTCGAGGAGGCCCCAGTAGATATCTGCCCACTGTCCTTCAGCTGTGGGGGATGTGTCTGCAGATAACAACATTTGTGAAGATGAATGTACAGTTGACAATGAGCAGTTCACAGTGTATCCATTTGGGAACGTCACTATCAGTCCGTCCGGGCTGCACAGGATGGAGGCTCCACACTTTAATAACACATCTCTGCCCAAAGGTTAACAGGACATGCCATTGAGGAAACAAATGTGTGTGGAAATGTCTGATCTGCTTGGAGTATGGTAGTGGTGAGTGGTTTTGTGAGTGGCAGATTTTCTGATTGACCCGAGAACCCAGTTAATTCAACCGCTGATGATGACATGTGAGTAGCAGACACAGGGAGGTTTAATGTGGAATACCGTGCCCCCGTGTCCAACATGAAAGGCAGTTCTTGATTCAGTACTTTCAGTCGCAAGTAGGGGTCTGCCAGCCCCTCCCGCGTAGGGGTTCTTGGGCCCGTCAATATCCTTGGGAATCTTCCCAGGTCATCAGAGGATATTGACCCTGGAGCGACAGTGGCATTGGGTGCTTGATGCACATAATCTTGATAACCTCCCCTGTGCGGTCCCTGATACCCGCCCCTGGGGGTTCTGTTTCCGCCACCCCTGGGAGGTCCGAGCTGCCTGCCTCGCATCCTGTCCTCCAACCACTCGGGGTCAGCATTACATGAGTGGGTCTGGTGTGGACAGCGTTCCCGCCAATGCAATGGGTCTCCACAAAGGAAGCACCCCATCAACCTGACCCCTCTTGGGCCCACGTCTTCCCCTGCCTCTGAATCTTCCTGTACCACCTCGAGCCGCTCCAATTGGGAGGCGAGGTCTACCTCAGGGGTTGGAAAAGATCGGGGGTAACTGTGGGTGATGGCTGAGGCTGCTGAATCATTTGATTGTTTGATTTTTGTCTTTTTCACATCGTTCGTTTCTGACGTGCATCCTCCAATTGAAGTTTGAGCAGCTGAACCTGTGCTGAGTCTGTGCTTTCCTTCTCTTCCGCCTGTTTAGCTCTGTGTTTTTTCATGTGGTGTGTGAGGTGTTTCTCCCACTGTTCAGTGGAACAGCCAGGAAGGTCAGGATTGTTCTCTAATGATTCTTTTACCTTCGTAGGCAGTCCCTCTAACACGGCCTTTCTGAACAGGGTGGTTTGTAGGTCACAAGACCCTGGGTGTACTCAGCCACATCTACCCATGTGTTCTTACATCTGCTAAGGAATGTTGCGGCGTTTTGGTCAGGTTCGATGTGAAACGTGAGCGTGTGCATGGCGCCAGATGGAATGGGAAACTGTTGTCGCATGGCCCGACCGATAGCAGTGGCATGTTGGGCGAATGGCTCTTTATCCGCTAAATTAACTGTTTTTGCCAACGTCTCAAGTGCAGTTAAATCCCAGCTGGAGAGCTGTTGTCCCAATAGCGCTCTCCAGTCCCCTAATGCTACTTTGTGACCCATGGTCTGTTTACAGAAACGCTCCATCCAGGGGCCTCCTCCCTCTAATGGCGGGGGCATCTTATCCAGGATGCAGTGCATATCTGTAAAGGAGAAGGGTTGGTATACCTCTCCTCCTCCTGGGGTCTTTTCCAGGAGTGGCATGGCAAATGTTTTTGGCTTGTTCTTATTTTGTCGGAGATTATAAGGAGAATGTGGACAACCTGAACGTGAGCCCGCAGCACTGTGTGGCCTTTTGATTGACTTTATTATTCCTGTTAGTCTTACAGCCTTCGTACCTTGGTCACTCTCAGAGTCTGACCCTGACCATCCTTGACTTTCCTCATCCTCCATTTCCTCTATCTCAGAACACTCCTCTGGTTCTTCTTTCCTTTCCTTATTTCTCCTTTCTCTGTGTTTTTACTAGGATGGGAGGACATCCACCCTGCTCACGACAGTCCCTGTCAAATTCACCGTCCATGATGTCTCTCTGTCCCTCCTCTGTCCTTACTTATTTTACTCAGAGGGTACTACTCGTCACGATGTTAAAAAAAAAAAAAAAAAAAACTTCACACAATTACAACAATACACACAATACTCAGCGCCACGTGACCGCTCTGCAGCGCAGTCTGCGCGGACTTATTTTCCCCTTTCTATCGCTGTGATTTCGCTGCTTAAGTTCCACCAATTGCAGGCCGACACATCCAAGCTTCTACACCACTCTCCTAGGAGGGTGCGGGATGCCTATGGCTCGGCGACAATTGGCTTCTATCTTAAGGCAAAATTACACAGCTTCCTCTTTTTCTTCCCCACAGAACGCGACCACCGCTCAGGCACGAAAAGAGTTGGAATTCGAGTCACCTCTAATAGACTCTACACAACTCTTCCGCCCCGTAAAGATAGCTGGTTGTCGGTAAGCCACCCACAAAACAATATCCCCTCAAAGACTTATTTATTTACACTCCCAATATCAGGGTGGTTCTGCGGACCACTGAATAGATGTCTCAACATGAGCGATAGTATTCAGTGTTAGGGATCACATGGAAAACGCTCCCTGCCCGCAGAACTCTGTAACCTCTTTTTGTGTTGTAGCAATCTACACAAAGGTCTTTCAACCTCAGACAACCCGTGTCTTCAGACTATATTCTCAGCTGTCCAAGGGGCAACCTTATGGGTTCTCCCCGAGCTTATCCACCTCAGGACACTTGTCTTTTTCTTTTTTAGAGATTAGATGGAAAACCTTATCTCAGGGTTTTTCACCCGACTATGTTTCGTATTTAGGAGTCAAATTTATGATTTGCTCCAGGGCCTTTCACCCGACTATGTTTCATGTTTAGGAGTCAAATTTATGATTTGCTCCAGGGCCTTTCACCCTGTCCTGTCGAGGTGTTGACTATGTTTCGTATTTAGGAGTCAAATTTATGATTTGCTCCAGGGCCTTTCACCCTGCCCCGGGGCTTTCACTTTTGTGTTTTGTTCTAACTTTATTCCTTTACATTTCAGACTAGGAGACTTTAGTACAATGACAACACAAGTTTTAGTGTTTCCAATTGCAGAACTTTGATAAAACAGGCGTCTGCTTACCTTCTTTTAGGCGCGGCAGGTGTTGTCACAATACTGCTGTCCTCCGCTGTTGAATGTCTTTTATCCCGTCACTTCTCCGGCTTCAAATCACGCCGGGTCACCAATTGATGGACTGGGGCTCATCCTACTCTCCAATGTGCTATGTGTGAGCTCAGTCCTGCATGTTCTTTAATGAAGCAATAGGAGAAGATATTCGGTCTCAGTTAATGTAGTTTATTAAGCAGTAAAGGAATAAAATTACAGAGCTCTGGGTCTCAACTTCAAGTCCCTGACGAACAACAAAGGTGTGTCAGTTCACGAAGTCTGACCTCCTGTCCTTTCCCTGACCCAGTATATTTGAGCGTAACAGAGTGTCATTGTGCACGCAAGGCGTTGTCCTCTTCTCATTGGCAGTTCCACTTCCTCCTTCACCACACCACGCCCCTGCCTCGTGTTAATCTGACTCCTTCCCGCTGACAGTGGGGGCGTGGTTCCTGTTTTGAAAGACAAGAGAACAACACAACTCCCTACACGTGCTGTACCTTACTATCTGTACATCACTTTCTATTATTTTTACCATATATGAAACTAATTATCTAAGCATTGCGGTATGTGCTCCTCAGATTTCATGTCTCTTCCTCTCCTGTACTTCTCCGCTTCTGCAAAGCAAACACATTCAGATCAGCTGAAATCATTCACCACACACCTTCACTCACTCTCACCAACGGCTGCCGATAAAAAAAACTCCCACTGACTGCTGCACATTGATTTGATATTAGTGTGCCTATCAAGTGCATTGTTTATCAATACGTCATGCATGAGCATCGCGAGCTAACGGCGGGCACCTGCACTGGCTGCATCTGGGAAAATGAAGAGACAGAAGTCGATATCTGATTTTCTTCAAGTAAACAGAAAAAACAAAATGATCAAATTACTCCAGCTTCCACTGTGGCCTCATCTGTGCCTTTATGTATAAATAGGCTTGGCCTGTTGTGTGTGAATGTTAGAGTGGGATCAGAGGGGTTAATCTGAGCAAGCATGTGTTCGTGTTCATGCGTGTACTGTAGATGTGACTGTAAAAAAAGTGCTCCGCAATGTTATTTAATACATCAGTAATATTGTCTGTTTCAATGCATATGCCCCCCCACCCCCTCCGCGTGACTTGAAATTATGGCCCCCCCTTGTTCAGATGCGTTCCGCGGTCCATGTCCTTGCGGATGAGAAAAGGGGGAGCGCACATTTCCAGGAGGGCGTGTCCTTTTCAAAAATGCAAGAGGCGTTGCTTTGTTGCCGGCCGTTTTCTCCGGTGTGTTTAGAGTGTGTCCCCAGACTATCAGAAGGTAGAGATCTCTGGTTGTCTGGTGGCAAGACTATTATTAACCTGTTAAAAGTTAAACATTTACTGCAATGCTGTTAAACATGAGGATTTATTCACTGAGCTGGAAACAAACTTAAAGCTCTCCAGTCCATACACTAATAATATTTACAAGCTGCAGGGGTGCTCCATGGTTGCAAAATGCAACTAAATAGTGCTTGTAGTTCGTAGGGTATACAAAACATTCTGTGATGGCAAGTTGAGCGGGGAGATCTGTCTACTGGTAAGATGGAGGAAAGTTAACCAAAGTTCATTTACACATACTACCCACAGTGCTTTGATACAAAGATGGTTGAAAATCAGGCAAAGCATCCCTTTGAAAAAATGCCGAATGTCACTGATTCCAGTCCAACACGAAGTTGCTACCCTAAATACTTATTGGGATTTTCATTTTAAATCAATGTCAGGAACATTTAACACAACCTAAATATAGATAAACTGTTGAGAATATTTAGTATACTGTGAAATCACTGCAAGTGCAAATAGGAAAGTGTAGAAAAATAATTCAAATGGTCAGGAGCTGGGCCAGTTAGCTCGCGACCTCGCTCTTCTCCTCTCAAACGGACTTTCTTTGTCTTCCATTAGATATCAAAAACTCAAATACTCAGAGGTAAAAAAATCACTGGAGACACGTAGAATCAGATGCAACTGAGTTTAATGTGCTCGCAGGCAACAAACACATCACAACCCAATGAGTCAAGCTCCGGAGCAAGACCGAAATTTCTTTGTTTGTGCTCGCTCTTTTATCGTAGAATTTCTGCTGAGTCATCTCTTTCCCACTTGGCTCTGATCGTAACGATATCCCACCTCTGCTGAGTCACTTTTTTCCCACCATAATGGTGTCATATTTCTGCTGAGTAATGTTTTTCCTAGATCTAAGACCGCCTCCTCTTACTAGGGTCATTCTCAGGACAAGCTGTAATTCCCCTAATTTTCCACTAGTGTTTTCTGAACCCATCCTCATGCTATTTTTAGAAATGATTCACAGTGAGTCCTAGGTACTTCTCCACCACAATGCTTAAGTGCACAGTGAGTGTGTGTGTCATAAGAATACATGAAATATGTGTAATTTGTCAGTTGCACAGATTATATTGCTTCAACACATATCTTTTAAAGGTCAACTAAAAGGTACAGTATATGTCTTCAGTAAATCAGTACATTACACTACAAAAGACAACTCAAATACTCTGTCATGGCACAAGCAGTTGTTCCTCTTCAGCCACCGAGTCAAATCTCAAGAGCTGACAAAAGTACAGATCACAATATCTTCAGCTAGAAACAGGTAGCTGTTATCCATTACAGAACATAAAAGACACTGGTGTAATGGCTAATTTAAAGATGGCAATTCTGATTCTCTTCACATTTTAAATTACAGTACAATCTATAAGTAAAGAAATAAAACAGATGGAATAATCCAGACGACAATGCTGCTGATTACAGTATTTTACACCACTTTTACACCACTCAGTCATTTGCTGCTTCAAATATGCATCTTTCTTCTTCTTTTTCCATATTTCCATTCTTTGATTGATTGTCTCTCTCACCATTGCGACATCTACTCTCGCTTTGAGGTCCTGACAAGATGAGGACTGGATTTTCCTTTTACACTTTGGCAGCACCAATTTTCCTCTCCGATGAGATGATGTGAAAGTAATTGCACATTTTCTCCCTCCCTGTGTGTGAATGTAATGCATGGTTGAAATAGCGAATAGGTAGCAGGAAAAGTTGATTGCCTGAAATCTGTTCAAACAAGTCCCTATTATACAGAAGTGCCCCTGATCAACATTCAGAGAAATGTCATTTCAGGAGCAGATGGACAGAGGGAAATTTGCAAAGCACTCAGATTATGAAAGGAATGTCGAGTAGGGCCTTACTGGTAGTTTGGCGTTTTGTGGCCAATTAACTACAGGTCTTGTAAACTAGTTATTACTGACCATTTTCCAAATCATAACATATTTTAAATTGATTCCTAGAGAGATGGTTAGATGGCTTTTACATGCTCCTCCCACTAAACCCCTGATTTTTCTTTTTTAATTTTCTTGCACTGACGTGTCTAAAAATGTTTCAAGGCATTAGAAGTAAGCAAACTGCAAGGCCAAATTTACATTTAAGCCACACACACCAAGTACCCTAAATATGAAGTGGTACTCCAGGGATCTAGTATTGCACCTCCTTACAGTTTGGAGATAGACTAAAAAGAACAGTCAAAATAAAAGCAAAAGAGGTTGAGCTGTCCAAACATGATTCACGTGATTTCAAAGGATGAGCAATATTCCAACCGACTAGTAAACTGTAACTGCATGTAAAATCAGCAGAATTCCTCCTTTGATGTAAATTTAGTGCCAAATCATGAATTTTCAAATTTCTTTAAAAATCCTTAACATTTGTCTTGGCTTTAATTTATTTTCATTGTACATTTTTAAATGTAAAATGAAAATAATAATTGTATACAAACATGTTAAAGTAGATGAAATAACAATCAAAATTTTTTTTTTTTTATTTATTTTTATTATGATTATTATTTTTAATTTTTTTTGCCAAAGTAATGACATATATAATCAAACAAAATGTAAACAATTGTTCAGCAAACCAAAAAAACAAAATAAAACCTGTATACCATATAGAAAAGACACAACAGAAACGCTGACTAAATAAGTTAAAATGTTAAAAAAAAACGAGATCATTATCTCAGAATTTCAGACAAACGTTTTCATTAAAAAATACTACTCTGTTTTTCTGAGTTAATGAGATACCTCAAAGTCCCAAGAGAAGCCCCCAGGCACTAAATGGCACATGATGTATACATTTCTCAACTGCCAGATCATTACCCGAACCTAAATCCAAATACCCATAATATTTACACTGCCTCATCTATCATTTTAACACAGTATCACGAGTTGTAGTGGGTCTTATTTATATATGTATGTACATATATATGTATGTATATATATATATATATATACAGTACAGGCCAAAAGTTTGGACACACCTTCTCATTCAATGCGTTTTCTTTATTTTCATGACTATTTACATTGTAGATTCTCACTGAAGGCATCAAAACTATGAATGAACACATGTGGAGTTATGTACTTAACAAAAAAGGTGAAATAACTGAAAACATGTTTTATATTCTAGTTTCTTCAAAATAGCCACCCTTTGCTCCGATTACTGCTTTGCACACTCTTGGCATTCTCTCCATGAGCTTCAAGAGGTAGTCACCTGAAATGGTTTCCACTTCACAGGTGTGCCTTATCAGGGTTAATTAGTGGAATTTCTTGCTTTATCAATGGGGTTGGGACCATCAGTTGTGTTGTGCAGAAGTCAGGTTAATACACAGCCGACAGCCCTATTGGACAACTGTTAAAATTCATATTATGGCAAGAACCAATCAGCTAACTAAAGAAAAACGAGTGGCCATCATTACTTTAAGAAATGAAGGTCAGTCAGTCCGGAAAATTGCAAAAACTTGAAATGTGTCCCCAAGTGGAGTCGCAAAAACCATCAAGCGCTACAACGAAACTGGCACACATGAGGACCGACCCAGGAAAGGAAGACCAAGAGTCACCTCTGCTTCTGAGGATAAGTTCATCCGAGTCACCAGCCTCAGAAATGGCAAGTTAACAGCAGCTCAGATCAGAGACCAGATGAATGCCACACAGAGTTCTAGCAGCAGACCCATCTCTAGAACAACTGTTAAGAGGAGACTGCGAATCAGGCCTTCATGGTCAAATAGCTGCTAGGAAACCACTGCTAAGGAGAGGCAACAAGCAGAAGAGATTTGTTTGGGCCAAGAAACACAAGGAATGGACATTAGACCAGTGGAAATCTGTGCTTTGGTCTGATGAGTCCAAATTTGAGATCTTTGGTTCCAACCGTGTCTTTGTGAAAAGGTGAACGGATGGATTCCACATGCCTGGTTCCCACTGTGAAGCATGGAGGAGGAGGTGTGATGGTGTGGGGGTGTTTTGCTGGTGACACTGTTGGGGATTTATTCAAAATTGAAGGCACACTGAACCAGCATGGCTACCACAGCATCCTACAGCGACATGCCATCCCATCCGGTTTGCGTTTAGTTGGACGATCATTTATTTTTCAACAGGACAATGACCCCAAACACACCTCCAGGCTGTGTAAGGGCTATTTGACCAAGAAGGAGAGTGATGGAGTGCTGCGGCAGATGACCTGGCCTCCACAGTCACCGGACCTGAACCCAGTCGAGATGGTTTGGGGTGAGCTGGACCGCAGAGTGAAGGCAAAGGGGCCAACAAGTGCTAAACACCTCTGGGAACTCCTTCAAGACTGTTGGAAAACCATTTCAGGTGACTACCTCTTGAAGCTCATGGAGAGAATGCCAAGAGTGTGCAAAGCAGTAATCAGAGCAAAGGGTGGCTATTTTGAAGAAACTAGAATATAAAACATGTTTTCAGTTATTTCACCTTTTTTGTTAAGTACATAACTCCACATGTGTTCATTCATAGTTTTGATGCCTTCAGTGAGAATCTACAATGTAAATAGTCATGAAAATAAAGAAAACGCATTGAATGAGAAGGTGTGTCCAAACTTTTGGCCTGTACTGTATATATATATATATATATATATATATACATATATATATATGTATATCTTAAAGTCATGCAGCAGGAAATCACAAGCGCCCTGGACCCGGTACTCGGACACGCAGAGACGGCGAGCGTTAAGAGCTCGTTGGATGGTAGGGATAAACCGACCCGTCCAAAGTCTTTCCATCAGCTGGGAGTGGTGTACCTCGTAAAAATAGTCCAGCATCTCTTCCAGACATTCGTGCTGACACTGACTCGGATGGTTGATTTGCCATCCATTGCAGATTTCCTTTCTGTACCGTGCCAAAACATACAGCAGCAGTTTACTCACTACGGCTCTCACCGTATTCAGAAATGCCGCAGACAGCATCGAGTCCGTTTCATCGTGCATTCCTTTACAAGGAGGTCCGGGAGCAGGCCATGAAGAAGAACCATCGCTGTCGGGTGAATCGGGCATTGTTGGAGTTAATGGACGGCTGCAGCGGCGGAGAAGGAGGGGCCCAACGCCTCAGCGACAGCGGTGCAGAAGAAGGCCTGATAAGGTCGGCCTCTGGCAATGAAGGAGCTGGTGAAAGCGGGAGAGACATGTTTTTTCAGAGTCCGTCAGTCGTTTTTAACTAGTCCACCCGTCGTAGCTTTTTTAAATGTATTGGTACGGAGGGAGGGAGAGAGGGAGGGGTTTTTGAAAAGGAGGAGGAGTCTTCTTTTTTCACAAGCATAATGTCTCTAGAGCTCCGACTGCTGGCAAAGAGTTCCTTAATATTTTCCGCATTTTCCTCCATCATTTCCAACCAGTCTGTGAGAGGAATGTGCAATGACGCCTGGAATACGCCGCATTCAGAACTGAAATACTCCAAGACAAATTTGTCCGGGTGTCCGGTCTTTCAGGCCGTGCGAGGAATTTGCTTCTCTCATGTCTCTTGTCTCAGGCGCTCTAAAATCAGTTAATCCCACCATATTTAATACACTCCAGTCTATTGAGGTGAGTGTTGCTTGGGCCACAAGAGATCCAAAAGTTTCCCCTTTCTGCAACTGATAAAAACACACTTCATTCGCTTTATAGTTGAACTTGTAACCCCACACACCTCTGGCATCTAAACCGATATGCCTGACACGCTTCTGGGGAGCTGGCCACGATTCACAAAAACTCGTCCCAATGGTGCCGCAGATGACGTTTCTCTCATCATCGTACATCATTTTCCCTCCTCTTCCCGGCATTTCTTTTTCATTCGCCGCA
Organism: Epinephelus fuscoguttatus; assembly: GCF_011397635.1. Classification (NCBI taxonomy): domain Eukaryota; kingdom Metazoa; phylum Chordata; class Actinopteri; order Perciformes; family Serranidae; genus Epinephelus; species Epinephelus fuscoguttatus. The sequence continues at coordinate 5,027,920 of NC_064755.1, forward strand.
GCATTCTCAGAGGCATCCAACGCTCTCTTGGCCATGTTTGTTTTCTCTTAGTTTATTGTTTTTTCTTGAATAAAAATCCCAAGTCTTTTCGCTCTCTTTTAAACACATTTGCTCAACGCAGCTTCTTAGGAGAGGGGGCCGGGGGTCCATGGATGTGATGTGATTGGTGTTTGGCTGAAGAGTGAGATCTAATAACATAATATTGACGGATCTCAACACACACACGGTCTCTTAGGTGACAGAAGGTTCCAAAAAGGGAGGGGTAAATGAGTGGCGGGAAAAACCTTATGATGACATCACACATCCGCACTCCTTAAATTTGACAGAAGCTGTATTATTCATTCTCTTATGTAGCATGCTGCGCCATCAACCCCCGCTTAAGGACTGTTCCAATGTGAAGGATCCTTCCAATTTTCACGAAGGACTGAGTCCTTCTTTCAGAGAAATTCGAAGGATGCATGTGTGAATCCTCCGTGGGTATAAAATCCCCACAATGCTTTGCACAGTACACAAGTACTGAAGTGAGGGCGGGGCCTCTTCAATGAAACTTGAGCCAGTGGAACTCGGCAGGATTTAGATTAATATGTCTTTTATTTGGTTTAATGTCCACCTGAGTTTTTATCATACAAGCGTGATATAAATAAATATTGACAGAACCCTCACAATTTACACTTTCTAATGTATCCACTGGCAAATAATGAGTTTTTTTGAAATAATGTGATACATAAACATAAAAGTTTTAAATGAATCATTCACTGTAACTGAAACCTCTTCAATCTGCTGAGGGTTAATGATGATCACGTGGGGACACTTGTTAGCCTGTTCCAGTGTGTGTTCACTGAATGCTTGGGAGGACTTTTGCCTTGCCTCTGCAGGATCCTCAAAGTCATTCTCAAAGTCAAGGACGGGTCCTCCCAAGGAAGGATCACCCAGAGAGCGCACGTCGGAAAATATGTTGTGTCAACCACCTGAAAAGCAGACAACAATATCTGTGTTTTTTTAAACGCTTCCAGGGTGGTGACGATGGTGACGATGGTGAAGAAGAAATGTTCAGATGTTAAGTTAAATTTACAGTTCAAATAATTATTCAGTTGTTATACTGATTGCTTATGTACATTAGTTTTATTCTAAATTACAGTAATCACAATTGAAAAAAGTGCCTTTGTAATATATGATGATAGTTTTCTCTTTTTTTTCCTTTTTTTTTTTATTTTAAATAAACCCACCATGATTCAGCAGTACTTAGTGCATTTTACAGCCTAACTACAGAACACTCTTGTCTGGTTTATTTCAGATTTATCGTGTGCCTCCTAATTAATCTAATAGGACACTGTAATATCTGTTGTTTTATCCTTCACTATCGAATGTTCAAGGACGGCAACATTTGTTCTATCATTTATGTTGTTCATTAAAGCCAATATAGAAATACCCCTGTAATTAATTACACATTCTAGCAAAGCCATGAATGTGTTTCTTCATTATAACAATATTAAACATGTTGCCTATTGTTTAAATTCAGACCAGATATGCACCATAAAAACCATTAACAAAGTCAGGGCATGCTCTTCATTATTACTTTAAATGAAAAATGCTTTCATTTCAAAGGCGTTATTATCCATCAGAAACACCAGGGAGATATGTAAAACAATGTGATAAAAGGGAATATTAAATAATATGACAGCACAACTGTGGATCAAGGACAGGGTGAATTTAATTGTCACAAGACAAGTAGTTGAGTTCCAGTGCAACATACTGTAAGTTTAGTAACAATTATAAATGACAGTAAAAATGACTGACATGAGAAACCACAATATAAAAACAGTACTTAATGTATAGCTTACAGCTCATGGTGCAGCAGTCTCTTCATTCAGTAATGTCCAAATCCCGGTAAAGGTGAAGGAATAAAAGCTGCCTTTACAGTTAAAGTGAGGATAGTACAACAGTCAATGAAAAAGTAATTGCAGCAGTCCTTAGGTAATGGAGGTAAGGTGTAAAATGTACAGGAACCACTATTCATCATTAGTCCTTATGGCTTATGTGGAGGACAGTTTATATGTAGCAGGCTCACAGTTTGGGGGGAGACTCTGTTCTGAAGTCTTTTCATGTCAAGAGATTCTTGGTTTACTTTGGTCACGATGAAAAAGACAACAAGGCAACTTGACAGTGTTTGAATGTACATTTTGTCCCAGTAACATCCTCTCTCTAAGTAAGTGATGTTCTTGGAACAGCACAGTGATAATAACTATAATAATCCAAACCATTAAACTATATCAACTCTCAACTCTAATGTTATAAACTAGCTATAATTTGTTACAGCTACAGCTGAGAGAGAGTGTAAATGACCATGGGAAGGTAAGACTGGGGTGATAAGAGAATAAGACAAAAAAGAACAAGGAAGAGCAGAGCTGGTTATACTGAACAGTGTTATGGCCACAAGTGTTAAATTTCACACACACACACACACACACACACACACACACACATGCGTATGTATGCATGTATGTATGTATGAATGTATGTATGTACGGTCCGGGAGGCAGACACCGTCTCCACATTTAAGACTAGACTTAAGACTTTCCTCTTTGATAAAGCTTATAGATAGGGCTGGCTCAGGCTTGCCCTGTACCAGCCCCTAGTTAGGCTGACTTAGGCCTAGTCTGCCGGAGGACCCCTCTATAATACACCGGGCCCCTTCTCTCCTTCTCTCTTTCTCTCTCTCTCTCTCGTATCCTATTACTGCATCTAGCTAACTCGGCCATTCTGGATGTCACTAACTCGGCTTCTTCTCCGGAGCCTTTGTGCTCCACTGTCTCTCAGATTAACTCATATCACAGCGGTGCCTGGACAGTGTGACGTGTGTGGTTGTGCTGCTGCCGTGGTCCCGCCAGATGCCTCCTGCTGCTGCTGCCATCATTAGTCATTAGTCATACTTCTTCTGTTATTATACACATATGATTACTGTCACACATGTATACTGCCAGGTATTAATACATACTTTCAACATATTGTACCGCAGTAGCCAGAACTATAACTATAATATTATTACTTTCATTAATGTTGTTGTAAGCTACTGTCATTACCTGCATCTCTCTCTATCTCTCTCTCTCTCTCTCTCTTTCTCTGTCTCATTGTGTCATACGGATTACTGTTAATTTATTATGCTGATCTGTTCTGTACAACATCTATTGCACGTCTGTCCGTCCTGGAAGAGGGATCCCTCCTCAGTTGCTCTTCCTGAGGTTTCTACCGGTTTTTTTTTCCCCGTTAAAGGGGTTTTTTTGGGGAGTTTTTCCTTATCCGCTGTGAGGGTCATAAGGACAGAGGGATGTCGTATGCTGTAAAGCCCTGTGAGGCAAATTGTGATTTGTGATATTGGGCTTTATAAATAAAATTGATTGATTGATGTATGTATGTATGTATGTATGTATGTATGTATGTATAAAACACATCACATAAAGACTGACACTGTGTTCTGAGCTAAAAATAAAAATCCTTCAGGTCTCAGCTTCAACAGGGAACAAACTAACTATTGGACATGAATATTCACTGTTGCTGGAGTTGGGCTTTAATGGACTCAGATAAGGGTGTGAGGGTGACGTACAAAGCTGCCACCTAAACAATTAACATATATAGCCATAACACTGTTCACAAACCTATGGGCCTTGTCAATCTTCCCTGGGCTGGCAGCAGCCTTCCACCTGCATCTCTGGGTGGTGCCAGAGAAGATGATCTTCATGTCTGGATGCTGCAGGTGAAGGTGCTGCAGGTTTTTTGCTGTGATGAGGTTGACACTTGAGACATGGTCATTCCCACCACAGTGGATGAGTAGGACATCTGGGACTACTCTGGCTCACAGAGACTGGATGAAGAAGCGGGGAAGGCTCAGAACACCTCAGCTGAACAAGTGGATGTAGATATCATTAACACCAAGGCTGTTCCCCATGGTCTCTGTTGCTCTCTCAGCCCCATGCTGGACATAGCTGTCTCCAGTGATCCAGACAGTGGCTGGATGGAAAAAAACAAAACATTGTAATAGTGAGGAATATGTCATATTGTGGGCTACTGAGAAAAATAACAAAAGAAACAGTATGTATTAGACAAGCTCCACAGAGTTGTGAAAAAACACTATTCCCTCAGTTTAGATGTAACAAAAAAAGGCTGCTGTATTGTTTTACACTAAACAGCAACAGTACAAGTAACTATTACTCAGTGACTCAGTTACTGAATAATAGTTACTTAGGGACAGTAGCAGGATGCTGCGTGATGGGTGATGTCCTTGCTGCGAACTGCCCTGTCTGAGCCAGCACCAAGAGACAGTGAGTATTGTTGTTATTGTCACCTTAATATTGTCTATAAGTAATCATTTTCAGTGCATCATGACATTGTTATGCATGTACTGCGTGTTAAACATGGGCTGAACGTTGCTGAGACACAACTCTTTCTTGTACCTCTGAAAAGATTGGAAGGTCAAGAATTATTTAGAGATTGTGTATAAAGGTGTGGTTTCTTAAAGAGGTTTAACCGCAAAAGTCTTGAAGCTACTGAGGACAGCGTCAGCCGTAAGTGACAGATAACAATATTCAGCATTGTGTAGGCCCCAGTGATGGCCAGAGTATTCCTTCAGTGGAGGGTTTCTTTGGGATCGGGATGACTGTGTAGCATTTGAAGCTGCTCCAGTGATCTGCTGAAGATCTGTGTGAAGATGGAAGTCCTAGTCAACACAGACTTTCAAGAAGGAGAGTGACATGCCCAAGAGACCAGCATAATAAAAATACAGCATGGACTATGAATATGGCATAATTATGGACAGATTGTAAATGTATATAGAAAATGGGTCCAGGGGGGCATTAAGCAACTTCAGGTGTTGCCAAACAGATGGCATCTGATCCACACAACCTCCTCTCCACCATGGACACCTTGTAAAGAACATACTACACAAATACATAATAGCCAAAACTCATGCACACCATTCAGACAGACTGACAGTTTCACGAAAGTTACTGTTAAATGTGTGGGCTTAAATCTGGTGAGACTAAGTGGGATTCAGTATCAATATTGCATTGCATTGCATATTGATTTAACAGAAGCAGCTGGAGATGAGGACCTCATTTTGTATCTAATTAATAAAGCTTTATTGCAGACACAGGTCCACATAACACAACATACAGTATAAATAGTATAAAAAGGAAATACAAAAAAAATGTGCATATTATAAATCTTATCTCATCTCTTTCTGCAGAAGAAAATCTAAAAAACATGGAACGGGTAAGCAGTTAACAGATGGCTGTTTTTGAGTAAGTTTGGCTACAGTGTCAGAAAGAATTTTAGGGCTGCATTTATTGTTACTGATTAAGCAAGATAAATATGCTGCTTTGGCAGCACATGGAGCACACTTGTAATTTAAAATACTCTCTTCCATTAACCAGGGTGTAGACCCCCTTGACCATCTCTCAATTGTAGAATAGTGTAGTAGTTGTAGAACGATAGTAGACACCAGTAATCTAAAGAGGAAAAGGCATCAATTGCATATGACAAGGTATGGCAGCTGCCTTTGAATCTTATTTTTAGGGCAAAATAAAAATACATTTGACCCATATTGGCTTAAAATTGATGGTTTGTGCTCAACAAATCATCCCTGGGTAAATTAAAATGTGTAGGCCATAGATGTTTCACGTTTTGAATTGATTGTGACCGTGATGTTTTAGTTATGCTTAGCATGTAACATACCTCCATTATATGTGCATCAGTGAATATCATTGTCAGCAAATGAACTTGTTCATTCCATTTGATTTTTGACAATGTGTTATAAAAATATTTTGCCTAGCTGTTTTAGATAAGTGCAAAACATCCTGTGCAACTGATGTCCATGATTGTAGGTGCTTTTTCTGGTAACAAATGATGATGTTATCGAAGACTCAAGTCAGCCAGTGTTGAAACGAAAATCGGTGCCTGGAATTGGGCCAGATGGCTCCCGACCTCGCTATTTTCTTCTCAAACAGACTTTCTTTGTCTTCCATTAGATATCAAAAACTCAAATACTCAGAGGTCAAAAAATCACTGGAGACACGTAGAATCAGATGCAACTGAGTTTAATGTGCTCGCAGGCAACAAACACATCACAACTTAATGAGTCAAGCTCCGGAGCAAGACTGAAGCTTCACTTTCTGCGCTGCTCCCTTTTATGCTGGTGAGGATTCGAGAGAATCTCCACCTTTTTCCTTTAGTCCATCCTACCCACTGGTGGCAGGCCTTTTTGCCTTTGTTCAGACATGTCTGGACATGCCCAGACATGTCCCTCGTGTTCACCCTATTTTTTAAAAAACATACGGAACTTGGGGACTTTTCCTATACAGTCCCTTGTGCCTTCATGCAATACAAACCCTTAGAGTGTGTGTGTGTCTACTATTACACTTCCAGGCAATACATGGAATGGTATGTGTGTGTTTTCAATATATGAATACGCAAACTTGTGTAAAAGTGCTTTGCCATACATGGATACATAAAACATGGTTACATGAACTCCAACCTTAATCAACTTATGCAAAATAAAACATTTACCTGATTAATGATTAAATCTTACACTACACCAGCATGGTCAAGTCTAAGTACCTTGAAACTGCAATTATTTGCCGTTTTTTTGCTTGCTGTTTTGTTTGGTTTTAAAGACCCCTTGATGACCTACTAGAAACTAGTAGGTAATTCAAAGCATTTATTCATTGTGTGTAAACTTAAAATAAATGACTAATGACAATTTGACTTACTTTTGTCATGGTCTGTTCCCCTCAGCCAGAGGGGGCTCTGCTGCTCTCTTGCGCATTACATACAAACATTAGCTATTGTGAATGTAATAGGGAACTAAGCCTTTGTGTCTGTTAAAAACAGATTTTAATAGCACAGGCCCTTGATGTCATGTCAAACCCCCATACCTTTGCTTTTCACAAGACAGCGCCCCTGTAGAGATGTCTGTGTTTAAGCCACTACTACATTTTTGCACAGATCCTTTTGCTGCAGTGAAAGCAGCTATGACCACAGACAACTGTCACCAATCTCAGCTAAAGTTACTGGGCTAATGTGATGAGTGGTAAATATATTAGCACCAATCATAGGTGTTAAAAGTGTGGTGCTGTATCATACAACGATTTGTATTATATCCTAAGAAAATTCAGCATTAAAAATTTGCACCCTACAAAGTATGTTACATACTTAACATAAAGATAAATACTAAGCGTAAAAGTGACATAGGTTAGATTTAGGCGAGTACCTCCTAACCAAGTAACCTTGGTTACCTGGTGTCTCCTCCATGCTCTTGAGACTGTGTGAGGAGACACAGTAAAACTTCTTGCAACTGCGTGTATGGATGTGCCATCCTGAAACAGCTGGACTACCTGTGCAACCTGACTGGGCTGCAAGTACTGCCTCATGCAACCAGTAGTGACAAGGACACTAGCAGAACACAAAACTAGAGAAGAATCAGTCAGGAAGGATAAGGAGAGAGCAACTGTCTGTGGCCACCACATGTAAAACCATTCCCTTTTTGGGGGATGTCTTGCTTTTGCCTCTCCACTGCAGCCGTTGTTACTTTCATTTGCACCAAAGCAAGTGAAACTGATTAACAATCACTTTTGCTTCCTAAATGAACAGATTGATATCCCTGAAGTTTAACTGACTTGGTGTTATACTGTGACCATTAAGCGTTCCCTTAACTTTTTTGAGCAGTATTATTATTTATCCTTGGACAAACCCATGTTCACTGAAACAGCTAACCTAATATCAGATGTCTTGGATACATTATGACAAAAGAAAACTCTGACAAAAAAGACAAGTTACTTACCTAAACGAAGAGAATCCAGCCAGACAGAGGTACTTCCATCCCCTACCAAAGATCCAAAAACCTCCAGAAAAGTGGACCATACCACACAGGATCCCACCTGGCTGCCCAATCAAAGACAAGGCAATGGGCAAACAGTTTGCTGTGGCCTAAGACAACATTTATATAGCAGACTGAAAAAAGATGGCATTTAAGAAGTGCAACAAACTTTCAGCACAACACTTCAGGTATCTTGATGATATCTGGGATATTTGGACCCATTCCCAAGAGGATTTCTCAAACTCTGTCAGCCTCTTGCACAGCCATCATACCCTGCAATTGGAACCAGTGGCAAATGAGACAGTTACCTTCCTGGACACTGTAAAACAACAAAGGAATACTGGATACCAAGGTCCACTTTAAACCAGCAGATACCCATACCCTTTTACAAAAACAAAACTTTAAACCTAAACGCGTTTTCAAAGAATCCTGAAATCTCAACTGTTGAGATTTGATAGAATCTGCTCAAGATATGCAGAAAGGGACCAAGCCGTTGCTACCCTTTTTCAAACTCCATGACTAAGGGGCTATTCAAGATATTTTCTTCAAACAACTCAAAAAAAGTCTACAAGGACACTCTGACAGCACCACAGGATGAACGCCAAATTATCCCTTTGGTTTCAGTGTATTACCTATATATTACATATAACATGCCATCCAAACAAACTACAGACTGAAGAGGAACTTCCAATAAGTATTGGCCAACCCTGCACTGCTCACATCCCAGCTACATCAGCTGATCTCAAGCAGCCCATTCAGCTAACTGCTAATAGATCACATGACTCCTTTCTATGCCACCAATTGGCAATTCTCAACAAGGGCACCCTATTTAAACTGCTTTAGCCTGCCTACTGTTGCTGCTTTCTCTGCAAGCTGCTTTGCAAGCTCCCACATGACAACAACTCCACTGTCAGTGTACACGCTCCTACTTTCTCTGCTTCTCACCATGTCGGTCCCCGTCCACGATGAGGGTCCTCCATGCCATAGCATGGCTGAGAATCCATGACTCCATCATGGATTCTCAGCATTCAGAGGCAGAGGAAGCCAATTATGAAGAGAGCACTGTTCCCATCCACCAGAGCTCTCGCCTGGCAAGTTAACATTCAAATACTCCTAGTATTAGTGACTGGGCAGTGCCCAGGCCCCTGGAAGCATTGTTTAATAACAATGTTGCCACTCCAGTCGAAGCTTCTCACGAAGACCTTTTTGCATTGTTTTTGGAGAACAACCATGACAAATTCCCACCGGCAGATGTCTCCACTTCCTCTGTTCCCAGGAAAGCCACCAAGAAAAGAAAACACAGCTCCAGCTCTGCAGTTCCCCCTTCAGCCACTGTGCCTCTGTCCAAAAGTGCTCGAGTTCCAACCCCGGCAGCCAGCTCCACAGACCAGGACAACAACCCAATCTTGTCAGGGCTATCCAATATCCAGTCATCGCTTGCCAAAATGGACTCCAGAATCCAAGCCCTGGAGTCCGCTTCGGCACCTTTAACCAGAACATTTCTCCCCTGCACAGCCGGGCCATCTTCCTCCACCACCATGGACGCATGGCAGACATTGACTACACTGAACAGTGACCTTCAATGGCACCACTATCCCGCGAAGGATGCTGGGAAGTGCAGTCCCAGTTTCTACCGGTGTTCTATTCTTTCCTCCATGCGCTGCCATTTCTCCCAGCATGAGAAGCCAAATCCTGGCAGGTAATGCGTGAGTGCAGTGCACAGAGAGGCAGTTAGGTGCACAGAGAGGCAGTTAGAGCTGCAGGCTACAATGACATTTTTTCAAACAACTTTTTATGTCGGGGCTTCAGGACACTTGGATCACTACGAACGAGCAGTATGGAGGTATTTTGTGGTTTCAATTATGTGTTTTTGGATCTAAGGATGGATCTAAGCCTCCATTAGGTGGAGTTGTGTTGCTACCCCCTCTCCCCGGGATCTCCGCAAGTGTTGTGAGGACTAAAACTTCACCTGGGTGGCGTCGGTGGCTTAGTGGTAGAGCAGGCGCCCCATGTACAAGGCTGTTGCTGCAGCGGCCTGGGTTCAAGTCCAGCCTGTGGCCCTTTGCTGCATGTCATCCTCTCTCTCTCTCTCTCCCCCTTTCACACTTAACTGTCCTGTCCATTAAAGGCTAAAAAATGCCCAAAAAATATCTTTAAAAAAAAAACAAAAAACTTGAGCCTGAGGGTCCCTTGGCATATCGGTGAGTAGATAATGGCTGAATTTTTGGGTGCACTATCCCTTTAAGGCTATAGAATTCCTAGGCATTACTCAACTCAACGTTATTTATAGAGCACTTTAAAAACAACAGCAGCCTAAACAAAGTGCTGTACATAAACATAAAAACATAAGACCTAAAACAAATAAATAAAAACAATAAAAACACTGAAACAATGGAAAAAAATACCATGCTTTCTAACTGTGCGTTCACACCAGACGCGAGTGAAGCGAATTGCACGCGCGTGACGCGAGTAACGCGCCGCCCGTCACGCCCGAGTTTGGACGCCTGACCATTTTGTTCATTCGCGTCATCGCGTCATTCGCGTGAGTAGCGGGGAAGCCGGCTGTGCTAACCGGAGCTAAGCTAGTGCTAACGTTCATAGTACAACCATTCTGCAAACTAATTAAACACACATATTTACAGAACTTACCAAGTAGACCAGTTTCCTCGGCAACTTTCACCCAAGCCTGCTCCTTTTTGTTGCGGTCTCTGCAGAGTAGACACGTAGTATCATATAGCTCCGGGTAGCCGCACACAGCAATGATAAGTTTCTCCTTCATCTCGGCATCAACAACTGGACGTCGGGGCGTCAAGACGTCACTGACGACCATGGCGGAGATAACCACCATCGCTGCTTTGTTGTTTACCTCCTCTGGAAGTCCCAGATGCGTCGGAGGGCCAAACGCCGTCGTTTTTGGGTTCACCCTATCCTGCAGAAGCGCATCCAGCTCAGCGAGTTTCACCACCTCCTCCAGGAATTCCGTCTGGATGATAGCTGCTTTCAGCGGTACTTCAGGCTGACTGGGGCCCAGTTTGAGGACCTGTTGGCGAGGGTTGGCGCCAGGATCTCCCGGCAGGACACCAACTACAGCCGCTCCATTTCAGCTGCGGAGCGTCTGTCCATCTGTCTCCTGTGAGTAGCAGTCTATTGTTGTTGACACACGCCAGTGACGTCGGGAGAATCTCAACGCTGATTGGCTTTCGCGGCACAGCGTCACGCGAATTCGCCTCAAAAGTTCAATATTTTCAACTCGAGCGATGAGGCGTTGGACGCGAATTTCGCATCTATCGCGCCGCCCGGCGCGAATTCGCGTCTAATCGCATCTTTGCATTGACTTTGTATGTAATCTTGACGCGCGAATTTGCGAATTCGCGTTTGGTGTGAACGCAGCTTTAGGATGAAAGAGCACTACCACAAATGCCCACTAGGTGCCGTAACCTCGCCATTAAGATATTGTGGTCCGCAGTATCAAAGGCCGCTGTTAGGTACAGCAGAACAAGAATCACATAGTCGCCAGAGTCATTAGCCAGGAGGATTGAATTGGAAACTCGTAATATTGCGCACTCTGTGCTATGCAGTGTTTTAAAACCAGATTGAAAGACCTCACGCTCATCCATAAAGAACCTTAAATGAGCATGAACAGCTTTCTCCAGGATTTTTGAGATAAAAGGCAGCTTGGAGATGGGCCTGAAATTGGCCAGCACAGTGCATGTTTAAAACTTAGGGGGACAACACCAGAAGACAGACTGCTGTTAATAATGGCCAGAACTGACTGTCCTATACCAGGGAAAACCTTTTTTGAAAATGTGAGGAGGGACAGCATCACCCGGAGAACCTGATGGCTTAATATGGCCAACCACGTCTTCTAAAAACTACAGAGTCACAGCTCAAACTTATCAAACACAGCCGAGCTAGGAGCAGAGACAGAGGGGTCAGAGGCAGGAGGTGAGATAAAAGCCCTTGTGGTAACAACCTTGTCACTGAAAAAGTGCAGGAGGCTATTGCACATTTCAGGGGATGCTTCCATGCAGACAGACTGTGGGGCATTAAGAACAGAGTCAATAGTTTTGAATAACACACGCGGGTTGTGACGATTAGACACAATAATGTTAGGCAAGTGTTCTCTTTTGGCCTCTTAAACAGTGTATTGGTAACGGCACCAACAGTCCTTAAGGATTTGGAAAGAAACCTGCAGCTTGTCCTTCTCCCACCTGCGTTCAGCTTCACTCCTGTCTGGCTGTGCGAGTTCTGTCGTTGAACCAGGGCTCAGGTTTAGCTGTAGGCTGCACAGTTTTTAATGAAGCCACAGAGTCCAGTATGTTTCGGCAGGAGGAGTGACACCAGGAACTGAGCTCCTCCGTGTCAACAGATGTTGAGTAGAGAGGGGACACAGAGCTTTTTAACTGCAACACGTAGGAAACCAACTTCAAATAATACTGGCATATGATCAGAAATCATATTGTCACAGATCTCTAAGTTAGACACAGACAAACCATGTGAGAGGATGAGGTCTAATGTATGTCCATATTCGTGTGTGGTACCAAATTAAAAGAGTCAATAAGGCTTAAAAAGTCCTTCACCAATGGCTTATCAGGACAACAAACATTGATTTTAAAATCTCCAACAAAAAGGGCATGGTCATGATTAGGCATAATTTCAGCCAGAAGATCAGAAAAGTCATTCACAAAGTGTTGTATTTGGGGGGTGAGTAGATGACAGCGCCCAGCACCAGGTCAGAGCAATCCACCTCAAATAAAGTCACTTCAATGCTGGAGAATGAGGATGATACAGCGTGCCTTAAAACCATTTTTATAAACAGTTGCTGTTCCTCCTCCACGACCCGACGTCTGCAGGGAGTTAAAGTAAGAACAACCAGCCAGTAAAAGTTCGACAAGAGCTCTGCACTCACCGGCACCGATCCAAGTCTCTGTCACACAGAGGATATCCAGGCTCCAGGAGCTGAAGAAACCCCTCAGGATAAAAGTTTTATTTGCCAGGGATCTGGCTTTTACCAGACCAATCCTGGCAGGAGCTGGGGCCTGTGGTTTGGCATCTTCAGACCCCATGCTGAGAAAGCTGAGGAAGGCAGGGACGGCGGGGCCGGAGTCCCTCAACTGAGCTGGTGACAGTACCAGGCAGGTGTCAATGGGATCCAGGAAGGGCCGGACACAGCGAAGAGAGGGTATAATCTATGTCCCAACTGGGAAATGGACAGAGAGCATGCCAACCAGACTTTCAGCTTCACCTGCCGGCCACTGTGTTTACCATGGCGACGGAGACTCACCTTTACCGGGCCTCGGCCCGCCAGGAGTGGGGGCGTTTTCTGTCCACCAGTCCCAGGTCAGAGCCATACTGCCAAATATTGAAATGCAATGGATATAAAGCTTTCTTTGACTAACAAGGTCCTGAGCATAGCGTTAGTTCAGGTAGGCCACGGAGTGAAGCTCAGCTCACATCCCAGCTACATCAGCTGATCTCAAGCAGGCCATTCAGCAAACTGCTAATAGATCACATGACTCCTTTCTACACAACTACTGGCAATTCTCAATATGGGCACCCTATTTAAACTGCTTTAGCCTGTCTACTGTTGCTGCTTCCTTGCAAGCCGCTTTGCAACCCGCCTCCACCCCAGCTCCACCTGTTGCTTTTATGCTGTATCTGACTTATCAGTGTCATTTCTGTTTGTCATTGATGCTAGCTCTGTTCTGTACTGGGGGGTCTTTGCTGCTGCTCTCTCTGCCTCAGGCTTTCCTCACATGCGTGTGGAGGGCAGAGACATGTGCTCTCTCTGCCTTGGGCTTTCCACAGAGGCTCGTGGAGGGGCCGAGAGGTCCCAGAACAGAGCCATAATGCCAAATAATGAAATGCAATGGAAATAAAGCTTTCTTTGACGAAAGTGGTAGTGACTGAAATACTACTTTGATGTTGTCACCTGTTTACTAATCATTCATAACACATTCATCTCCAAAAACATTATAAAATAAAGAAGAGCGATAAAGGGAAGAAAGTGATGCAAAAGTGGATCATGTTCAAGGCTGAATGCCAAGATAGAAAAGTGATTGTTTTTATTTAAGGCTGAAGCCAGAACAAGCCCAGATTTGATTATTCCCTTTTATTCTTTTCTATCTTGATTCCTTTCAACTTAGACTTGTTTGCCTCCTTCTTCTCTCTTCTCCCGTCTTTTCCCTGAAAATGAGAGAGTAGGGGGAGGTAGAGTGTACAGCCCGACTCAGCAGGGGAGTGTTAAGTCCAAACAAATGTCTCAAATTGACTCTGCGATCCCCATGCTCTTTCTAACTTCTTTGTCATTGACTATACCTCTCGACCTGAATGTAGAGACAAAAAATGTTTTAAAGATTAAACACCATATTGATAGCATACCATGTATTCTTGTCTTCTGTTTTTCTCTCTCCTTCTTCTCCTTCCCTCATGAAAATTAGGTGATAAATGGAGATGGAGTGTACAGCCTGATCCAGTGGGGAAGAACTTAAGAATTTAACCCCAGAAAGTCTTTTTTTAATCCCTTGGGCGACCTGCAAAAAATTAATAATATCTAATTCAGTTAAACCTGAGGCATGAACCAGTATACTAACTAAATATTTCTAACTGAAAGACTAATCCCAAAGACGGTCCTACCCTAGACCCTGGACTCTTATTTGAACCCCTCAAAATCAATGCCTAATCCTAACCATCTGACCGCAATGCCAGAACCATCTTCATCATAAGGACAGTCTTACCCAACCCCAAACTGCATCTGACCCTAACCCTAATCATTGCCTTTTAAAAGCACTTTTGAATCCTACAGGAGGGAACCGTAATTTCTTAAATTAATTTATGTATCATATTACTGTATTGTTTTTTATTACTTTTAGGGATCCACCAGCAGATTGAACTCCTTTGAACGACTTCTTTTTTAATAAAGACTTTAAGAAACACTTGAGACGTGTTTGATTAAATTTTACTGCCTACTAGTTTGATTTAATTTGAATCTTATTGTTTTATTTTATTTACCTGAGATCTTATACTGATGGAATTGAATTTCAGTATTTTAGCTGATATAAATAAATGAATGCATATCTTTTTTTTTTTAACTTTGGTATCTTGGTTGCTTTTATCTATTTCTGTTTTACTCTAATATGGTTGCGTGTTTATGGGTTGTTTCAAGTATCAAGCTTTTACACCTTTTAAGTACTTATTCTCTTTTAATAGCACGTACCTTTATGTGTTTGATCCTTTTGTTGTGTATATCTAATTTTAAGCACATATCTTCTATCCCTTAACCTATTTTAACCCTACATTCATTGTATCAGTTTCTTTAATTCAATTCAGCACTTACTATAAGATCTTTTACCATAGTTCAGCTAATTTATAATTAAGTATACTACATATTATCCATTAGGGGTGTAACGGTACACAAAAATCACAGTGCGGTATGTACCTCGGTACACAAGTCACGGTTCGGTTTTTTTCGGTACAGTAATGAAAAAAATAGACAACTATTAAATATCTTTTACTTATTGGTAACCTTATTAAAACATACAACTACAGCAGTTAACTCTTTTTACACAATTTTGAATGAAACAAATATATATATAAAATCCTGCTTTTTCACATTGTTTGAATGAAAATAGAAATAAAAAAGTGAAGTGTTTTTTTAACACATTTTTTGAATGAAAAATATAAATATAAATTTCTGCTTTAACAGTTTTACTCAATTAAAATAAAAAGTATAGTGCAGCCGGTCAGCTTTAAAGCCTGCTCAGATTCAGTTTTACTAGGAGCATACTTAGCTTTCCCACTTTGTTAAAGTGCAGTAAACAAAACATGCTTATATCTAAAATAACTAAAGTGCAGCTTAAACAATTTTACTCAACTCCAATGGCGTTGGTTATTTCTTTAGTGCGATGGTCAGGGAAACACTCTTTCTTTTTAAACGACGACGATATCGTAGATAAGCAGATTGCTTTTTCTAGTCGTGCCGGTTAATGTTCAAACTCTGGTGGCGTCGCTTTAGATGCGTTAGCATGTTAGACGTGTTTCCAAGTACATACCTGACCGCTGTTCTGCAGTGTCGGCACACTGCTTTTGTCTTGTCCACTTGTTTATTTCCATCTTCATACTTTACCCTGAAACCAAAGTAGGGATGCACCGAAATGAAAATTTGTGGCCGAAGCCGAAGCCGAATATTATTAAACGCTTGGCCGAATACCGAGTACCGAATACCGAATATCATTGTTTAGTTTTTCATTAGTTTTTGCAGATGAACCCCCTCCAGATTAGTGTTGTCACGGTACCAAAATTGGGACCCACTGTGCGATACCAATGAAAATATCATGGTTCTGAGTAGTATCACGATATCACAGCGAAAATAAGGCAGATGTGCCTTTTGTCATTTATAAAAAGATAAATCACTTTTCTATAATACATCAATGATATTTCAAAGGAATAAATTACTTATTGACTTATTCATACTTCAAAAACAGCATCAATGAGTGATGAACATAGTAAATAATAATAAAATAAAATAAGAATCAACCAGCCACCCTCCTCCCCTGACAAGTCCCTTCATAAGTAATGAACAGTCCCTAAAGTGCAGTGAGGTTTGTGGACCGTTACTGCCGGAAAGAGAGAAATGTGAACGGCTCGTTTCTCCTCTGACACGTCACATACCTGTGTTCGGCTGGCACGGCTGTTCAGGTACTTTTGGGCAGTCACGACACCAAGAAGAGGATATTATTGGAACCGACTTCTCCGTCGCCCTGTAAGCCGATGGCCGCCATATTTGACAGGAATACATTAACGTTACTGTCTGTGTCTGTGACCCCCGTTCAACCCACAACCGATGGGATTCGTCTTTCGTTTCTGCTGCTGGTTGAAATCTGTAGGCTGCTCGCACAGCGTGCTGAATGATTTAAGCCTATTTTGCTCGCTCAAAAATATTTTTAGTTGCAAATGTGAGTGTGACGGGAGGTTCGCCACACTGCCGACATTTTATTCCGCCCGTCACGGCACGCCGTTTGATTGCATTATCAAAACGCCGCTATTATTCAGCCTTGCTTTTAACTTATTCCACCGAATACCGAATGTGTGTTTTTTTTGCAATATTTGGTCGAATATATTCGGTTACCGGTTAACTAAATATTTTAAATGGTTCGGCTCGCAAAAACGGAATTAAAATAAAACAAAATAAAATAAAATAATATCCTGCGCCCAATAATTCGGTACAAGGTCGTGCCGAACCGAAAGTCGCGTACCGAACAGTTCGACACAAATACATGTACCGCTACAGCCCTATTGTCCATCCATCCATTTACGTAACCACTTACCCTCTTGAGGGTCAAGGGGGGGCTGGAGCCTATCCCAGATGACATTGGACGAGAGGCAGGGTACACCCTGGGCAGGTCACCAGACCATCACAGGGCTGACACATAGAGACAGACAACCATTGACACTCTCATTCACACCTACGGACAATTTAGAGTTACCAATTAACCTGCATGTCTCTGGACTGTGCCGGAGTACCCTGAGAAAACCCACACTGACACGAGGAGAACATGCAAACTCTGCACAGCCACAGAAGGGCTCTTTCCTGGGAGTGAACCAGGAACCCTCTTGCTGTATTTATTTATTTTATAAATCTCACTGGCAGTCCTCAGGTTATTCCTCCAGAGACGTTGGGTGACTGGAGCATTGTTGATAAATAATGAAGTTCCCATTGCCCCACATGTTCAGTGGTCCAGTAAACCCTACATTTTAAACAAAATTATAAATTGTGGTCATGTTTTATGGGGCACTTTTAACCCCTATGGGAGCCTATACAAGAAGATTTTACTATTTTTATATTGCCAGTCCCCAAGAGCCTGTGCCCTTTGGAGCACTCTCAGAGTGCTGCGTTTTAATTAGGCAGGAAATGACAGCATAAACTTTGGGATGAACACAGGTGAACTGACAAGGAGCAAAGGGAAACACACAGGGTTCATCCCAATACCGAATCTTGCATCCCCATTTACCTCACTTGCGTCTCTTCCTCACGTCTTAGCTCCGCCCTCGCAGGATACAGGGGAGAGATACCAGGATGAGATGCGAGCAGAGAAGAAATGAGGAAATGTGTCTTTAGAGAAATGAGACGTCTTTTCCTCTGAAGCATCATGTGAAGCATGATGAGGGCGGCAGCCGATTACAGCTGGATCGGCTGTCATGAGGCTTTAACAGCTTTAGTGGAGTTTGTGTCTGCACACACATAATGTTATATATACATATAACGATAAAGATACATATACAGTTATCAGTAACAGAGCAGCAGTGTTTTCTCTCTAACAATCACCTGCACATGAACAACAACCTGCATTCTGTATTTGTAATATGTACTGTGTCCTGCTCAGAGTCACACAATGTATTTATATGATTTAGGCCTTTTCGTAATTTGCATCTGTATTTAGTTTAATTATTTAATAACCCAGAATATGATCACAATGTCTTTGAACACTGGAAATAATTTATTAGGTCAAATGCTTCATGGAAAATTAAAGTTCTGTAACTCATCAACCCGGCGATCAGGAATGATGAGCCTCAGTGTGACTAAATGGAAATGACGATCACTGAGTGTTTCTTGCTGACAGATAGACTCTCTGACTTTGATTGTATACATTATTAAAGTTGATGACGGAAATAACAGATCGTGAAGAGAAAAATCTTTCTAATAAATGAAGAAAGTCATTTGTTTCCTTTTCTTGTTCAGATTTTTAACGCAATGGTGAATCAGAACAAATAAAATATAAAACGTGGCAGTGAGTTAAATCTGTTATCTGTCTCTGTATGAAACTCCAGTGATGTTGTGTTGTATCAGATCAGTCAGATCAGCTGTGGCACTGCGTTGTCCAATCAACAACTGATATCCAAATCGAGGGGTGTGTTGGTCGGTAAAAGACTTTGGCAAAGGCTGCACTCATGTATCCTCGCTTCCCTCCCCGCTGAAAGCCGCCTTTCTCTTCGACTGCTCCGAGTGCATGTAATGTATTGAGACATCCTACAAGATGACAAGTCTCAATCAATTTCCGGGTCAAGTGATCGAGGATAGAGGAGTCCAGGAGGGATATTGGGATGAACCCACAGGTGGTTATTCTCAAAGTCAAGGATCCTTCCTTGGGAGGATGAGTCCAAGAGGCAAGGCAAGAATCCTTCCTGGCATTCAGTGAACACACATTGGAACAGGCTAACGAGTGTGCCCAGATGTACATCATTAACCCTCAGCAGACTGAGGGGGACTCACGGTACTGTGATAATTTTGGCACTCTCTAATGTAGTTGTACAACTTTAAACAAATGTAGCACTATTGTCAGAATCATGTGACTTTTAGGGAGAATATATATATCTGGATCATATTTAAGACTAATTGGAGTAATGAAGTAAAGACAACAGCTGAAAAAAGTTCAAAAATATGAACACAGACTCTCACACAGAATCACTCTGTGATTCCATAGTGTTCCATATTTTATGTGTGTATAATCACACACTCCCCTACAATAATAAGAATAGCGACTTGGGTTCACCTAGAAGCTAGCTCCTGTCTTTCCTCATCATTAAAAGCCATGGTATGTAGCAGCCTTCCACTTAAACCTAGACTATACTCCCCAACCCCATGGTTATTAACACTCTGAGAATTTGGCAGCAGGTTAGACTTCAATCCGGTTGGATCTCTTTACCATTAGCTACACCTATTTGTAACAATCAAGTATTTCAACCAGCCAGGATTGATTCAAAGTTTGCTTCCTGGAGCAGATAAGGCCTGTCCAGCCTAGGTGACCTTTATATTGATGGTCTCTTTGCTAGCTTTTCACAGTTACGCTCCACATTCAACCTTCAGCAGTCTGACTTGTTTAGATACTTTCAAATTCGCAACTTTGTCACATCCAACTCCTCAGTATTTCCACAAGCTCCGCCGCCCTCAGGTGTTGACCATCTTCTTCCAGTTGGTGACTTACCAAAGGGACATATCTCCTTTATTTATAATCTTTTATCAAGGACAACCCCACCCCCAGCCCTGCATAAGATCAAGACTAGTTGGGAGGCTGAACTGGGCATCATCTTGACTGAGGAGTGGTGGGACGATGCATTACATGCAATAAATTCTTCCTCCTCCTGCGCAAGGCTTAGCCTCATTCAGTTTAAGGTACTTCACAGGATCCACTATAGTAAAGCCAGTGTAAGGGCAATTTCCGTTCCACGTATTTGTTCTTTGGTGTGTGCGCCTGGCTGACGCGCTTTAGACAACAGTCAGAATCCGGTTACTTTTGTCACATTTATTTTCCATTCACTTTTCACATGTTCCATGTTGTTGCGTTCCGTATTAAATGTACAAATGAACTTGTCTTACCACAAGGTGCAGGGCAGGCACTCGAAACTTAAAACACAGACTTCAAAACTTAACTGCTGTCATTAAGCAGTCAAAACACCGTGTTGCTACAAACCAGAAAAAGCACTAGACATCTGACAGCTCCACCTCTTTATACACGGCTGCTAGCAATCACTCACCTGATGCTCAATCAGCTGATTGTCAAAGTAACATCTACCTGTCAGATTAACAATTAACGCAAATACAGCTTGCAACAAGCCCATTTTCATTTCATTTGACATAATTTATACAAATACAAAATCCATACACAAAGTCGTTAAACAAAAATTAACTCCAAAAGCAAAAAACTTGTCAAATCATAATCATGGCTCCAACAGCCAGATTATCAAGGATTTACCCAAATCTCTCTGATACTTGTGATAGGTGCTCTCAGGCGCTGGCAGACCTGTCTCATATGTTTTGGTTATGCCCAAATTTGGCAGAGTACTGGAGGTCCTTTTTTAATTTTATGTCAGAGGTACTAGAGCTGACATTAGTCCCATCACCTGAAATTGCCATTTTCGGTATCCCTGAGGAAGGAGCTAGAATGACTGCTAAACAAGTTAATGTTCTCTCCTTTGCCTCATTAATCGCCCGTCATCAGATTCTCCTCCTATGGAAGAGTCACTCACCCCCCTCAAATACATCTTGGCTATGGGACCTATTGTCATTCATAAAACTGGAAAAGATCAAATTCACCATTCGTGGTTGAACAGACAAATTTTACAGGTGTTGGCAGCCTCTCATCTCTTACTTCCAAAGAATGCAATCTGTCTCACTGGACTAAAATTTCATGGTACGAATAGTTGAGTAGTATTCCAGGAAGTACATGCTGACTATATATCACATTACAGATCTTTTTTTTTTTTGCTCTTGTTTTTTGTTTGTTTTTTGTTGCTGTTGTTTATGTTTTCTAACATAACATTACTTTTCTAACTTAACATTTTTATGTATTTATTCATTTTGCTGATTACTTTTGTAGTATTATTCTCTGTTTATATTGCAACTGTTTACTGGGAAAAATATGGTTGTGTAATACTATCTTGTTACACCTGCAGAAATGTTTAAAAAAAATAATAATAATAATAATAACAATAGTGGATCTGATCTGATGAGACACGCTGCTCTGAAACAGCTGACCTGCTGCCTGTGCACGATACTGTCGTGTAATCTCTTGAAATATGTTCACTTCAAAACAAATGAGTGATGCTTTGACCTGCAGGATATCCCAGTGTCTTTACTGTGACCGTTCTCACTGTGATTCCCCCGAAAAACACATCAATTGAAACTGACTGTATGAAAACAATTAAAACTCCTGGAGATATTTGTCCAAATAAATGGCATATTTATCTAAATCCTGCTGAGCTCCACTTGCGCAAGTTTCATTGAAGAGTCCTCACCTCTACTACCAGCAAATCACATGCAAAGCACTGTAGGAATTTTATACCTGCTGAGGAAACACACGAGCATCCTTGGAATTTCTCTGAAAGAGGGATTCAGTCCTCGGTGAAATTCAGAAGGATCCTTAACATTGAAGCAGTCCTTTGGTGGGATTTGATGACATAGCCTCCTTGAAATTCAGCTGTTTGAGGATCCTTCCTTGACTTTGAGAAACACCTATATCTACACAGAACACTACTCACAAGAATGAGACAGAGCTGGAGTAGATGGACGTGGGAAAAAGGAGGGAAATGGGGATTGGCTTACAACAAGGGTGTGGTGTGGAACACAAGGGTGGAGCTAACACAGAACAGGCGTGAAGGGAAGACTCTGGGAACAGGGAAGGACGAAGGGGACAGGTGTGATAAAAAAAACAGGCGGGAAAACACACAAAGACAGGAAGTTAAAACCAGACATGACACATGAGAGTGTCTATAAACTAAAACACAAAACAGATTAAATATGAATGAATAACATGAAACAAGTAACACAATATAATATAAGCATAAACCCAGGATCATGACAGCTAGGGGAACTGCAGAGTTGGTGATAAATCTCTGTGGGTTTGGCACTGAGAGCAACATCGTTCACATCACACAGGCATGTGCCTATTGTTCATTTAAAAATGAATCATAATAATAAATATATCTGTAGGTATGGTATGGCATACACTTGACAGTCCTCAGGCTGCTACATACCCAGTAAAAAAACAAAAAAAACATTGATATTTTCACAGTGGATGTGAAAGTTTACTGAATCATCGTTCAGCATGTGTTTTGTAATCCCCACTGTCATTGTCTAAATGTAAACACTTTTATTCTTCAGTTGTATGACCTGAGCAGGATTAACACGAGTTTTTGATCTGCATGTGCTTGATATTTGCCTGACGGTGATGTGAGAACAACAATAAAAGAGTCAAAGAGTTTTAAGAGTGACAAGGGTAGAAACAGACAGATGGGGTGAGAGAAGGAGAAAGAGAGTTTTATAGTTAACTCAGTCAACCTTTCTATGAGGCTCTAAAGTGTGTCTCCACTGACTCATAATGGCTGCCAGTGTCAGAGCTTTGGGAACCAAACAAAGAACTCTCAGGTGCCTGACTGGGAATAAAAATGGGGAAAGAAAAGAAGATGTGTTTGTGAGAGGGAGACAGTGATAGAGAAGTATAGTAGATAGAAAGAAAAAGGAGTCCCAGGTGCAGGACGGTAAGGAGGAGGTTGAGTTTGGATAAGACAGTTCTCCTGCAAGGGGAGTGTGAATAGAGGAAAGGCAAAGCCAGTGGGACCTACACTGAGCTCAGCCAGTTGTGACACATTCAGAATGAAATCCATTATACTGAATATCATCATGCAAATGAAGGACAAGTCAGCTGGGGCTCTCTGCAGCGTACATTTGAGATTCTGCACTCGAGAGATGCGACTCGACATTCCCAATGGGTCTGCTCTGGGCATAATTGTTCAAGAGTATGTTAATGGGGGCCTATGACCACTTTTCCCCAAACTTTACACTATATATATCCCTATGGACTTGATCTAATGGTGTGAGAGACCGAACTCAGGAGTTCATTCCAGACATGTTCTGTCTTTATGAAGGCATCACAGCATTGCAGCCTTACGATAATCGCTGAAATAAAATTATATTTAAATTCAAAATAAAATGGCATGCAAAGACAGATGGGTGCCGAGAAGGGCTTATCTTGAAATCACAAGTTAATTATTTCATTATTTCAATAAAACAAGCTTTGTTATCTCAAGATAATGAGATAATACCCGTTATCAGAAGAAAACTAAAGGTCATTTTATTTTGTCATCTTGAGAAAACAAAGTTTGTTATCTTGAGATAATGAGATTATTGCAAAAAGGCAGCTTCCTCTTATCAAGCTACTTACTTTCTAATCATTATCAGAAACCAGTGGTGCCATGCCAACATGCACAAATGGCATCTTGAAAACTGTATGATCTAAGCTGAAAGTGTCAGGTCAAGGAGTACCTAATATTGATAGTATTGACTGCAATAGATGGTAATAGTATACTGGTGATGCGGTGCACACAGTTACCTTGCTAACTCCAAATCTTTCTTCGTAGTACAGGCCTCTGGTACTACGAAGATGGTTATCACCTAGGTCAGTCAACTCTGGGTTTTCCTATGCAGTTCAAGTAAAGGGGGCGGGCTTTTTAATTGCAAACATCATCATCACAACCATGAATGAAGTAGACTGCTTCACATCATTTGAGATGAAACGGTAGTAAAAATGTCTGTGACCATGAGACAATAAATTGATAGTGGCGTGGGATGTAAACCACAATCTGTAATCTTACAACTGAAATACAGACATTTTATCCAAAAATTCAGCATTATCTGAGACTTAAGTGATATCAGAATCAGAATCAGAATAAACTTTATCGTCTTTAACATTCAGTGCCTGGCGGCTGTAAAAATGTTCAGTTTAAAAACATACACTTTGCATACATACATGAACATCAATAGACTACACATTATTGTGGTGTCTGGAATTAACATCAGATTGCACTGAACTTTCACAAATATTATTTCACACAGATTAAAAGTGACTTGTGCATGAAACCGATTGCACAAGGATAAAAGAAAATTGATGTTGGGAGGAAGGAGAGCCTGTTACGGTTTGTTTTGTACCTACAGGCTCTACATCTCCTTCCTGAGGGTAAGAGTTCATATTCTGGGAACAGAATATGTGAAGTATCGTTTAAGATACGATGAGATTTTTGGCTATTATTTCTTCAAAGGTTGATTGAAGGCAGCTTTCACCATTTTTTCAATCTTAGATTTGCTTTGAATAGTGAGGGAGCCAAATGTAGTCAGGTATCCTGCAGATACCACTGAGCTATGGGCCTATGCGACATTAGCATAATGTCAGTATGTTTTGCTGTTCAGTTGGACGATGATGAAACTACTCTGAATATGTCACATAAAACACTTTAAGGTAACTCGAGACTGTTTATGCTGCCGAAGTAAAGAGCTGAAAGGTAGTTAATGACCAATGAGGTCTATCTGACTGAAATGTGGCATTTATAATAACGGGAGCCTATTAACAGTGTGTGGATTATTTTATTAATAAAATATTACCTGTTTTATCCTAGTTGTCATCACTCAGGTGTCTCATGTTATTTTGAGCTGCAGTGATGCAATCAGAGTGTAAAAGTAGCAGCACTGTCACTGCGGACTAAAATAAACTTAATTTCAAATAGTGCTAAAAACATGTGTTTAGTGTTGTAAACAATCAGTTTAGTAAAACCAGTGGAAATAGAGCCCTGAAACATTTAAATGATTCGACTGACCTATAACAGCATATAGGCTCCTCTTTTTAGTTGTCACTCCGGACTTTTGTTAATGGATACTTTTTTCTTCAGTGATGTGATTGGTCAGAGGTCGGGATGTTGACAGGTTGTGATCCGATACCCTGAAGTTAACCTGTGATTTCAAAGTGTTCCATATAGTCATAGTTACTTGATACTTTCTCCAAAAAGTAACTGAGTTAGTAACTGAGTTACTGCACTACAGAAATAACTAATTATCTGGAGAAGTAACTATAGCCTTACTTTTTTATAAAATGCTCAAATATGTCAAATTGCTTGGACATCCCCCTTAATGTAACTGTATGTAATGAAACTGACATTTAACAGAATAAATCATTATTATAAAACACTGTACACTTATCTACACTACACTGCATTGTTGTGTGTGTGTGTGTGTGTGTGTGTGTGTGTGTGTGTGTGTGTGTGTGTGTGTGTGTGTAAGGACATCCATTAATCGCACCATTTAAATGTGAAAAGTCTCATTGACTGACCATCACCTCTGTGTAACGCTGTTTATTTGTAACGTCTTTTATTCCCATCACTGATCACCACACACTCACTACAACAGTGGATCTGATCTGATGAGCCATGCTGCTCTGAAACAGCTGACCACACCGACTATACCGCCGGATTATCATCTGAAATAAGGTGACCTTAAAACAAATGAGTGATGTTTTGACCTGCAGGATATTCCAGTGCCTTTACTGTGGTCGTTCTCAGTGCAATTCCACCAAAAAATACACTAAGTAAAGCTGACAGAATGAAAGCCATGATCAGGGGAGGTGGTCCGTCTCTGCTGTAAATGATTCATTTTAAAACTTTTGTTTTTATATAAATCTAATCTCATCATTCAGCAGTGGACACATTGGAAGTGTAAATTATGAGGTGTCTGTCAATTTTTTTTCACTCTTGTATGATAAAAACTCCTGGAGACATTAATCCAAATAAATTACATATTTATCAAAGTACTGCCGAGCTCCACTGAAGAAGCCCTACCTTCACAAAGAAGGACTTACTCCTGGGTGAAATTTGGAAGGATCCTTGACATTGGATCAGTACTGTGGCAGGGTTCGATGATGTAGTCTCCTTCAAATTCAGCCGTTTGAGGATCCTTCCTTGACTTGACTTCCTTGTCTTTTTGAGCCTATTTTGTTTCCTGGATGTTTTACCTATCTGACTGCTCAGATCTTAAATCAACTAAGCTGTTAGCTGGATGAAGCCAACTGGACTGCCACAGCTGCTGCTAGCCTAGCATTACCTAGTTTTGTTTTTAGCATGATGGCTAAGCTTGTCAGTTGCTTTTATATGGGATTTTAGCAATTTAACTGGGCTCCTAACTATACACCGATGGCTCCTGAACTGCCAGACATCAAGGCAGAACGCTGATATTCTCTGAAGGTAACTGCTCCTTCACTCAAGGCTTGCTAACCTTAAAACTGCTGGCATCATCTCCCTCCCTGGCCAGGGGTTGCTCGTCTGGGAGTGAAGACACCCCTCGACAGCCCCACCATGACTACTCCTCATGGGCATTGGTGGTAAAGATGGGGAAAAAAGAAGGATATCTCTCCCTGTTTTATATATCTGAGTAAAAAAAATACAGAGGTCCGCCTGCTTAAGAATTTCTTTTCTCCACTAGGTGAGCTAGCTGACAGTTTTGCTTCATCGGGCCCTCCTGTCTCTGTCTCAGGAATGGTGTAGGAAGCATATACACTCCCTACCCAGTAGCCATCATGGGAGGTGATTCCATCACACAGTTACCATCCCCAATGCCACCACATACTTTTTTCCTGTTGCAAAGTTCACAGACATTGTTGAACGCATTCAAACCTCTACTAACCTCCGCCCTATGCCTCAAACGTTAATTGTGCATATTGGTAAATGTCATTAGCTCCATACAGTCAAAACAGACTTCAAGCTTCTCACTGAAACAACTCAGAATCTTGGAAAGAACTGTATTTTTCTGGCCCCATTCTCACCCTGAGGAAGGGTGACAAGGGTTTTAGCTGCCTATTCAGCCCCTGCCAATAGCTATCCAGCTACTGTATGGCCGCTGGTAATGGCTTTATTTGTAATTTTGATACATTTTGGACAAGAAAGGACAAGAAAGGACAAGGAAGGAGTGTTAGAATTTCCACCCAAATCAGAGGAGTACCAGGTCGCTTATCACAAACCTTGTCTCCCACTTGCTTTCAACCGACTGACTTTACCATACCAAAAGACTCTCTGATGTGTAATGAGGATGGGAACTGGCAGTTTATATTCTCTCCTCCTGCTGACCTGCAGAGTCTCTCTCTTTGGATATTTCTTAATCTAGAGGTCCAGTGCCTTTCACCATTTACCCCTCCTCACAACTACCTAGAAGTGATTCATTATCTCCATCCCTCTAATCCCTGTACTCATCCTCATTCCCGTTATCAAGAATGTCTGCTTGGCAAAGAAAAGTCCACTCCACTGGTGCTGTTAACACTCCTTACCTGAGGATTATCCCCTGTAATTTACAATCTGTATTAGAGCCTACTCAGACAGTACTGAAGCTTGCATTATTCCATGTTAGGTAGCTAGCTAAAAAAATATTTTTTAATCAAGAATCTTATAAATTCTCATAATCTTAATCTCATGTTGTTGACTGAAACCTTGCTTGACACTATCACTGATGTAGTATCCCTTATTGAGTCAGCCCCTCCTTATTTCACTTAAATGAAAACTGCTAGAGCCGACAGAAAAAGTGATGCTTTGGCTGCCTAGTTTAGAGTTACATTTCAACAACAGTTTTATCTTTTGAATACTTTTCCTCCCTCTTGAAATGCTCCTGCTGCACCCTTACATTAGTTATTTATAGGCCTCCAACATATTCTCCACTATTCTTTTATGGATGGCTTTGCTGAGCTTTTGTCCACTATTTCCACTAAGTTTGACAGTTTTCTTACTTAAGGTTATTTTAACTTTTACATCAATAACCTTAGTGACACCACTTTGGGGGAGTTCTCCACTCTGTTAGATAATTCTGGTGTCTCCTGGCATGTGTCAGGGCCTACTCATAACAAGGGGCATGCCCTTTTTCAATTCAATGAATTTATTGTCACATGAAATCATATAAATGCAGTTTCAGTGAAATGTAATAGTATCAGTTCCTTCAGTTTTGGTAGAAGCTCTTCCTGAGCCACTCAGTACTGGCCTGGTGTAATCGGTACCTATTTGCCAACCTCAACAGGAAGTAAAGGCCATTATCCAGATGGTTGGCATCCTAACTGATTCTCCTAGCCTTATTCTTACAGTGCCTGGTGTCCTATACATCCGTCAGGCAGGGTAGAGCAGTGCCTTTAGTATGTTCATCTGAACAAACTACTTTTTGCAGGACCTTGTGGTCCTTTTCCCTGCTGTTTCTGTACCAGGCTGTTACGTTCCCTGTCAGGATGCATGCAGGAAAAGAAATTCTTCTGAACTCTTCGGGAACATCCAGAATTTCCTCAGCCGTCTATGGTGAAACAGTTTCTGCCTTACCTTTTTCACTGAGTTAGTATCCAGATACCAGGATAAGCCCTCAGTGATGTGGAAACTAAGGTATTTAAAGCTGTCCAAGGACCCGTTGATGGGTTTCTCTGCTGCCACTATCATATCCTTAGTTTTGTTAATGTTCAGGGGTAGGTTGTTGTCCTGACACCACCCAGTGAGGTCCTGTAGTCTTTCAGGTAGGCCTTTTTATTGATATATGTGATCAGGTTCACCACAGCTGTGTAATTAGCAAACTTGATGATGGTGTTGGATTTGAGAGTGGCAGCATTCTTTAAAGCAGCTGTACAGAACTTTACAGTTTCGTTGATTATAGCGCCCCCTTTGGTCAAAGCGGTATGACACCCACAGCCTGGTGTCGTAAAATTCCGACTGCAGCTAGCATTCGGCTTCATTCGTAAAATTTCAACTGCAACCGGCAATTGATGAACATGCATTTGTTTTGGAGAGCGAGAGAAAAATTATAAATGTTCTGGTGTAGCTCTGAATTTCTTATAAACTGAGGACAACTGCCTGCTGTATATTTGTGTTCATGGTCACAGTCACAGATAATTTTGTGGCGTTTGTTGTAACGTTACTAGACAAAAGCGGCTCACATCAGCTAACGTTACATTTAGCTTGCTTATAACTTCCATGTCGTCATATATTGAAGTGAAACAACGTCTAACAAGTTGCGGTATATTCTCTAAATAAAAACAAAAATTACATACCTGTCGATTAGGAAAAGGGCCAACTCGGGATCACTTTTAAAACCTTTCAAATCTCTCAGCTCTCTCCACTTGGTGAATGCCCGACCAAGGTTTACACGCGTTTGGGCTCGAGCCCTATCACTGTCTCGTTTAGCCTTCTTCTGTTTTTCTGTTCTTCTTCTTTTAGATGGTGCTCCATGCTCTGTGTCTGACCCGACCGAGCGAGGCTATGCTAAATAGCCATATAGAGAAAGGCTTTTTTGTCGCTGTTGGGTTCAACATCGGGGGATGAAGAGGGTGAGGACCCCTCAGAGCTGAGAAAGCTGTCTTTGGGTCAGGTGACATGGGAGCATTCAGCACCAGCAGAGCAAGACTGAAAGCTGGCATGAAGGAGGCAAAGTGAAGACATCAGGAGGAACTGGACAGAGAACTCAAAACCAACAACACATAAGATATATGACAGGTGATCCAGACCATCGCTTGATTTCCTCAACAAAGAGTCAGCTGTCAGCGTCATTAGGGCTGTGCTGTGGCTGTGTGATTTTGTCAGTAGAATCAGACTCGGCCGTTTAATATGAATATTCGACTGTTTTTGTTTGTTTTTTTGTTCATTAATAGTTGTAAAGTTTCTCCGCAGCAAAATCTGGGGACCAGATCATCCCAAGAACCAGACCAGCCACTGTCAGTATCCACAGTGAATGTGAGAGGAAGCCTGCTGTTTTGACTGTTAAAGCTTTATAGAGGTTTTATCATCATTTTGGTGTCAAAAATCTCTGTGGACCAGTGGAAAAGATGGACGAGACAATCCATTGTGGCTTTTTATAGGATCTGTTGCTTTTTGTTGGGGATAGATGTGCAGGGTGGGAGCATTCCTCACTGTGTCTAATTAACATGACATACAATAAAAGGGGGTTTTGAATCATACATTTTCTTCTCTGTGGGAATGAAACTCTACTGTAACAAGCACCTCTGTTGCTTTACTAGATTTTTTCCCTCTGTTATGACAGCTGAATGGAGAACAAGATTAAATTTCCTAACAATATATCTTGAAATTCCCTCTTTTTGTCATAGATTTGTCTCCATATGTGAATCTTTGTACAATAGCAGCCACCATATTTTGGCACGTACAGAAGCTTCTCTGAATCTGGATTAGAGGAAGACTTATTTTAGCTGCCAAGTGAGAAAAGGGACAGTTGTAAAGGAAATTCAGCTATAGAAGTCTTGCAGGGTTGTAAAATCCAAAAATGTAAAGAGGCAGATCACACCAACATAGAATATATGTGCCAACATGTGTACATATTAATATACAAATATATTGTTAATGCAGGACCATTGTGGATACACTGTGGACAAAGGATATTATACTAGGTCAGCAGTGTAATAAGAAAACAGCATTCTGAGCAATATAGGGCCCGGGCAGGGTTACTCAGACATCGTAAGTATTGAAAAAGTGCCAAAACCACTTAAAACAAATTGGATGGACTTACAGGAATCCAGCAATAGTTTTCTCCTGGCTGGGCTGTGAATGCATCATGTTAGAGGTAGAGCAGGACTGGGTAAATAAGCTGACAGCTCCTGGGAGGAAGCAGATTATGGTCTTGCAACATATTTCATGGGGAAGTTTAAAAAAGGTGTTTCAGGTGTGCTAGAATGACAGCAATTCTACTAGTCACTGGCGTTGTGGAGTTCCTTTAAGGAAGCATTTTGATAACCAGTTACTTGCTCAGTGGTACAGATATGTTGAAGCTTAGCTTTGGCTTGTAAGAAGACAAAGAACTAGTGTTTGATCCAAGATGCAGCTGCTTTTATTGACATACTATCAGCTGAACTCTTACTGGTTTGTACATTTTTAGCTTCAGCCACCTGGTGAAGATGCTACCTGGACATTTTTGATCACAAGGCTATTCAGTGAAAGCTGGGATATGGTCGTTGGTCCCCATTTAAGCCATGGGGTATGACACGTGCAATGTAACTGGTGCAGTGATGTTGGAGGGTTACAGCAGACGATGCTAAAATTAAGGAGACGGTGTCTGGTAAAGTGGGCCTGACAGAAGTTTTTTTTTTTTGGTAAAGTCAAATGGATGGCAGCCAATATACAATAGAACATTCCAACACATTCTCACTCTGACCTCACCACATATTGATGTTTTGGTCATAGACTTTCCACACCCATATACATCATGCAAGGTACCTTGGGTGTGTTGGTTTTCACAAGAAATTTAACGTTTACATAAATAAAATAAACACACTGCGTCAGTACAACACCGTATACTGCCCTTTTTTTTTCTTCAACAACAAACACACATGGTTGGGTTTAGGCAACAAAAGCACGTGGTTAGGTTTGGCATATAAGAACAGGGTTTGGCTTTAGTATCTTATGGGACACGAACACTGCTCTCTCGGGTGAAAGTCGATGTTTGTTGGACCTAACTCTAACTGCAACAGGCCTCGTAGCATGCCAACGTTAAAGGACCTCTTTTTTTTCTTTGGTTTCTGAAGCCGCGAGTCACTGCCCAAGTGATTTTGGAGTGAGACTGGGCTTAACATTCTTATAAAAAAACATTTGTTTGTGGTCTTTTATCAAAGACCTTTTCAAAATTGCAGAATTATAATTCTCACCCATATCTTTATTTTTCCTGTAAAATATACTGACTCAGGCCTGCCTGCAGAGCCTCAGTGAAACAAATCAATCTATCCCATGTTTTATGGTAGCTTGCCATCACTGGGCCTTTTGGTAGGTGCCAACCAGATTCTACTGTGCATGTGTTTTACCCCAGTAATATGACATGATATGACACTGTGACTTCTCTTCCTTTTAACTTAACCTCCTTGCTTGATAAGAAAGGAACAGGGACATGAGAAGGTGGATGCTGGGTGCTGTTGCATTATGATCCACCCAGGGGCTGTGAGTGGCTTCAACAGACAATGTGAGGCGACAGAGCGCACATTTTTTAAACTAATAGAACAACCAATAAAAGTACATCAGAGTTTGTTTTTTTTCTGTAGCTGCTAGCTGTAGCCATATCACTACAATAAATGTTTGAATTGTATTCTGCAAACCATTGATATGTAAGCATTGTAAATTATGTAGCAGATATGTTGAAACTTTACATGTATTCACATTCAGTAGTGCTGTGGATAACGCCTTGTTTCCACTTGCGCGAACAGAGTCAACTAGAGGTCCTTTCATGACATTGGGAATCTCTGTGATATTTGATGTGCATGCAAAACTCCTCCCCTCCGCAATATTTTGGTCCTAACTTTGCCTCGAGTAAAATAAAAAAAGGAACCTTTTGCAGTGGACTTCAGAGAGACCGTATGACAGTGTGCTAGCTTGGCTAACAGGCTGCTAACTAGCTAACAGGTTATTTCCTTCCATTCATTTGCCTCTGTTGATTGTCAAGTGAGTTAATATGATTAAAAAGAACTTAGTTATCTAGTTTTGACACATTGTCAATCTGAGTAATGTTTATCTGCTAAAATATTGTTACACGTATCAGTATGTGTTATTATTATTATTATGTCATTATCAGTCAGATATTATATACAGTCAGGAAAAACCTGTCAAAATAACCGATTTATGAGCAATGCAGCTTTGAGTGAAAAGTTAGAAGGCATAATTTGCTGAAAACAGGTGATGCTAAAGGGCAGGTATATGACTCATTCAGACAAACACACGTCTTTAATTAAATACTTCATATTGCTGCTATGCAATATTGGTCTTCTTTTAGTCCCCTAATGTTTTGTTCGCATATTTCAAACTACTGGATGGCGAAAAACTGACAAAAGTAGCCTCTCCCCCATAGATACAAGTAATTTCTATTAGGTCTTTATCCATCTTTAAAGAAATTAACCCCCTTGCCTTTAAACTAGAAGCATGATCTGTACTGATCTACTGACACCAGTCACATACCTGGAAACGAGGTGTAATGTGTGGTTATGATTAGGCACAAAAAAACACTTAATTACGGTAAAGAAAAGCAGCAGAAAACAGTGTTTAACTTAAAATACCTACTTTTGGTGGCACAGTTGCAGCTGAAAATCCTGCTGCTGACTTACTGAAAAACACCCAGTTAGTGGCGCAATCCCTGCTGAATATGCTGGTCTTTCAAAATCATTACTGCTCTCAACACATCAAGAGAGATGGCTGCCAGCTGTAGATCACTCTTAGAGACCAACAAAAAACAAAAGTGGTTCTTTATTAGCGAAACTGAAAAGTTATCTCAAGGTATTGAACAAATGACCAATGCTGCTGTTTTTGTGATGATCGTGTTGGTGTCAGACCCAGTCAGGCATGGACAGAGAATGAGCTCTTTAAAGCAGACTAGAGAACTGGCAGGTTAGGTCACAATAACACAAATTAACTTACCAATAGAGGGGCAGCAGAAGACCAGCGACTCGTGTTCTGTGAGGTAAAATGACTGTTTCTGTTACTGGAGCTCTGGTGGCTTTGAGGAGAGCATATCGTAACACTGTCAGTTTCCCGTTGTGAGGTTGCTGTCTGACGGCAAGGTAAAGCAGTGAAAATACTCAAAATATAGTGCACACTTAATTTGATGTTGATTTTTTTCAGGTGTTTTTTTACATGGCTAAAATACATTTTGCTGCTGCCCATGTCCACAGTCCCAAGACTCCTTTGACAGATACATGTCATTTTACCTTATAGCTCGCATGGCATTCACATGTCTTTGTTGAGGATTTTTCCTGCTGAACCTAATTCAGCAAAGTAGCTAAATGCCTCAATTTCTGTAAGAGTATAATTAGGAACATTTCATTTCATTCCCTACCTCCTTTCATATGTAGCACCCACATACAGTTGTCTCTAATGTATGTCTCTAAGTTCCTGTAGTGAGATAAATTTCTCCATTTACCCATTTACATGGCTTCTCTTGATCTCTCCCTTGCTGCACCCAAATCACAAGGATGTCATCAATATGCAAATGAGCCTATGATGTCATCTAGCAACTTTTAGCAACTTCTGCAGCTAGTGCTAGCTTGTTCATTAGAAAAGAGTTGATAACACTGTCATGAGTTACAAGCTGATGGTCTACTTTATAATTAGAAATTTCTACTGAGTGCCCAGGAGAGTACTAATACCTGCAAGAAATTTTATGGAAGGAAAGCAAAGATGGAGTGCTGAAATCTAATACATTTAATACACAGTAAAGTCACATGGTATGGGCATAGACATGTTTAGGTCTAGATGTAGAGTCAGAACTAGCTGTGATGTAACAAATTATAGTATAGTATTAGTTGAAATTATGTTTCAGTAATAGATGATGATGGTATAGTTAAGGTATGACATTAGAAATGTTGAGGTATGAGCTCTGAGACGGTGAAGTCTAGGTGTCAGGAA
The DNA here is from genome assembly GCF_011397635.1 of Epinephelus fuscoguttatus. Taxonomy (NCBI): domain Eukaryota; kingdom Metazoa; phylum Chordata; class Actinopteri; order Perciformes; family Serranidae; genus Epinephelus; species Epinephelus fuscoguttatus. The sequence continues at coordinate 5,062,502 of NC_064755.1, forward strand.
TGGAGAGGGAATTGAAGCTGGAAGAGAGGTCCCTGTGGTGCACTGCCCTAAAGCATCTTATTTCAAAAACTTTATTTTTGCTCTCAGCTGTCAAAGGGTGCCGAGATGATTTGGCAACCAGTTAATGGAGGGCTACGGGGCTTGTCTCACAGTCTGTCTGTTCACTTGTACTGTAAAATATTTGAGGAAAAAGTGGTGATGACAGCAGTACTGATAGAGGCCTGATTCATAATAGGAGAAAGGCGATGATGGCCACCACTGTGCTGTTAGTCACATTACTTCCACTGTAGCCAGCACATCAGAGCAGATTTAGCGGTGAGGATGAATGGGCACAGAAGAGAAACAGGTAAGCAGGCTGCAGCTTTAGTGGGGAGAAGCATGAGGGATGACACACACATACTAATGCACATTCAGAAAGCTATAATGCCCTGCTCCCACACCGTCACTGCACACATACACAGATAAATGTATACACATAGACATTCATGGTTTGACAGGCGTGAAAGCCAGCTGTCTACCTCTAATGGGTTCTAGTGGAATAAACCTTTCTTGTGCAACAGTGCCAGAGGGAGAAACGGGAACAGACCCAGGAAGGAAGGAAGAGTGTGAGGAATATAGCAACAGAGGGTAAAAGCTGAGGTTGAGTCTGGGGTATCGAAATCCTGGTACTTACTGCAATTTCTTTGCAGAATTCACTCCCTTTCATAGAAGATGTAGAGCCCAGCATTTGTAGCCATGTTAGTGGTTAGCAGACTCTAGGGATGGCATTGTCATGAGTTGTTATAGTCCACCATTTTGATTCAGACTGAATATCATGACAAATGTTGGATGGATTACCATGAAATTTATGACTTTCCATGGTCCCCAGCAGCTGAATCCTAACCCTAACCAATTCTACTGATGATCCCCCAACTTTTGCTTTAGTGTCATGACTAGGTCACACTTTTCACTCATTCAGTAAAATATCTCAACATTCACTGGCTAGATTGCTGCACAGTTTTGTACAGACCTTCATGGTGCCCAAAGAATTACCTTTCATCTAGAGCCACCAATAGGTTGACATTTTTGTTTCGATTAAAATATCTAAAATACTATCAGATGAATTGCCATGAAATTTCGTACTGTCACAGTACCTGATAATTTATAATATTCCTGCTGTTCCTTACCTTGTCACTAACTCCCTTCATTTCAAAGCCTGATACTCCCACCTGCACTGCAGTAAACCTGTTGTTCTCACCATCACCTATGAGCTGACTCTCACACCTGTTCTGTATCCCACCAAATACCTGCAGCAATACTGCAATTATGCTCACTTTCACTCAGTGACAGCCAGATCTAATCATGCATTTGAGTTCTCACCTGTTTACTAAACATCGATAGGTACACACATTAATGTTTATGTTGATCCAGCACATCATCGTCATGTTGATCCAGGACCATCATCGCTATGTTGATCCCGAAAAATTGTTGATGTTGATGTATCCAGGATCAATGTGCGCAAATTATTCAGGCTCAACATGGCAGTGATGGTCCTGGTTTAACATTGACACTGCAATCTTGCAAAAAATGTTTTGACAAGGCTATAAAAAAGGAGGGAAATGTGTTGACTGCAGGTCTTTGCAACTGAAAAGTGATAATATACCTCCTCTTTAATGTTAATGAAAAATGTTCTAGCCTGTTGGCAAGCTTACTTGTTAGCATAGCTAACCCTGCAGTAGCTCATAAAGATTTTGGTTACTGAGGATTTGGTTCAGTTGTACTGACTATAATTTGGAAAACTTAGCTTAGCTCTGTAGAATCACAAATGCATTTTGAAAAATAGCACAGGAGAAGCATGCTGATAATGTCAATGTGGGATGTTGATCCAGGAGTGTGTCCTACTTGCCTAATTGTGTCGCACAGAAGGTATGTTGATGGATTCATAATCTCAGCTCATGCATTAAGTGAAATGCAAGAAAACATTCCACCTAAAAAAGTTGTTGGAAGCTGACGGCAGGAGCCTTGGGCAGTACACTAAACTATAGCATTTTCTCAATGCAGAGCTTGTAATTATCAACTAGAAAAGATGAAAAGGCAGCAACACATCCTTTCTAATTATGGAAATGAAAAAATATCCGGTCTAATGTGTAACAAACTGAACTGAACCATACTGCTTGGTGAAAACTAGAACAAGGTACTTGAAGCTGTCGACATTCTTCACCAAGGGCTCATTGATATAAGGGGGACATTGTTTCTTCCCTGCATCTTCCCAAAGTCCACTGTCATCTCCTTAGTCTTGCTGAAAATCAGGAGACGGTTTTGAGAGCATGTTATAACTTAGGCTGCTACTTTTGATCAGAAGCACTTAGAAACAAGTTTCCAAGTTAGAAAGTTGGAATCTTCTTGAAGGACAAGCTCTCTTCTTGCTTCAGGTAGACCTTTTTATTGTTAACAGTTATCAGGCCCACTACAGCTGTCAGCAAACTTGATGAAGGTGTTGGACTCCAAAGTGGCTACACAGTCATGTGTGTACAGGGACAACAGCAGGGAGCTCAAAATGCAGCCCTGGGGAGCTCTGGTGGCTCATGGTTGTTTGCTACATTTAATGTTTAATAGGTGTGGTGACCTCAACTGGGACCAGGGCCAGCCCTGGACATCTGGGGACCCAAAGCAGGATAAGTTCTGGGGGCCCTACTGTTCCATAACTGTTATGGATAGCTGCACTTGCCTTTTTTACCTTTACTGTCTGTCTGAATGCTGCTTAGTGTTGAAATTTTTAAAATGGCATTAACTCTGCTTGACCACTAGATGGCTTCAAACCTACAGTATTACATAAAATATTTAATGCCCATCTAACAGAAGAAAAATAAATTCAACAAAAGATTATAGAAAGATTTTACATTTATTCTCTAGATTATAATTTGTAACAAGCCATGTCAGGTGGAAAACAACTTAAATGCTGAAAATAATCCTTAAAACAAAACTTCAAAGTCTAAACTATTCTAACCAGTAACAAATAAATAGGACTAATGTACACATTCAAATCCAAACAAAATGAACCAAGTAATTCTGCATTAAATAATAAGTTACATTTTTCTCTAAGAAATATAAGAAAATAAAAAATAAATAAATAAATTGAAATACACATTCAAATCCCAACAAAATGAACAATAAAAGTATTTACAAATTTGAAAATGCAATGAGCAATGAATAAAACCCTTTAAAGAAATATGAGGAAAGTAAATAGAAAAATCAAAATGCACTTTAAAAACAAACAAATAAATAAAATTCTCTGTTCCTCTTAATGGCAATTTCTGTCATATTTTGGGTCTTCTTGCTTTTTGGGATGCAAAGTCATTTATAATGTCATCATAAGACATCTGGTTCTGGTGTATAGAGGTGATGTCTCGCTGCAGCGGTCGCAAGCTCGACTGCAGCTTGCGACCTTTTGCTGCATGTCGCCCCCCCACGCTCTCTGTCTCCCCATTTCACACTGTCCTGTACATTAAACTAAAGGCAAAAAGCCCAAAGAATAATTTTTTTTTTTTTTTTTTAAAAAAAAAAAAAGAAAGAAATCTGGCTTCCAACCTCATGGTTGACACTGATGATTGCCAGTTCACTAAGCCTTTCTTGTGCCATGGAGGACCTTAAGTAGGTCTTGATCAGTTTGAGCTTGGAAAAACTTCTTTCAGCAGATGTCACTGTCACTGACAGTGTACAAGCTATTCTCAGAGCCACCCAAAGGTTTAGATAAAATCCAGTCAACTCGTTTTGGTGGGTGAAGGTGAGAAGCTCAAAATTGGTCATGCTTGATGTGGGGAGGTTTGGAAGGCTCTTGATTTCTGTGACTAGTTCTTGCCAGTCCAGATCAGTCTCCTCTCCATTAGTGAGTGTGTTCCATAAGAGTTCACAGTGCTCTGAGTGACTCATCATCCATGTCACTGAAACTGAGGAGAACTCCAAATTAGTCTCTTACCACCTTCAGTGACATGTAGCGATCCCCCAAAGACTGGATGGCGGAGTCAACAACAACATTAAAGAATGTTATCTCCATTCTCTTCACGACATCCTCCACAGTCTCATCTGCTGCTTCATTGGCAAATTGCCTTTTGGTGTTCCGAAGCCTCTTCTGCTTCAGCACTGGCTCCACATTCATGTTCTCACACAGATCTTTTGCCTTGGACTGGGTATCAGAGAATCCCGTGTCTCTGTACTTCAACAGTGATGCTGTAGTTTTGTCAGTTAAATTGACAGCAACATCAAGCTGCATGTTGGCTGACTGCAGGACCCCTGTAAACCATATCAGTCCTTACTTGGTCAGACAGATGTGATGGCCATTGAGCAGGTTCAATTGGTGGTAGTGGAGCAGAGATCACAACAAGAACAGATGTTGGGTGGCTTTGATCAGCAGTTACTGGATCTGAGGAGTAAAATCAGTTGGAAAAGCTTTAGTAACTTTTGTGTACACAATTTAATCTTCCAAGAAAGACATCCACAATTTGGCAGTACCAATGTATCACTGGAACCAACCACAGGGGCTGAAGATGAGTCAACTTCAGTGTGGGATGATGATGATGGGCCTGGTAGGAAAAATACATTAACATTTTTTTTTTTTACATTTTGGAGTCTATTACTTTATATCAGAATCTTAATCATTATATCTAAAAATCATAAATGAGTTCAAATTGTTGTAAACAAAGACATTATTAATTTCCTGTTGGAAATATAGTTTATGTACCAGGAACATCTGTGTCCTCTGTTGATGAACCAGGAGTTGGATTATTGTCATCTCCAGCTGCTGTGTGAGAATACAAATAGAACATGCAGAGTAGATAAAACATAAGTTATTATACCAGGTAACATCCATAAACAAGAAGACAACACAGTGAACTGTAATTTTAAAACATTTTCACTTACCAATGCTTTCATCCTCTCTAGTTCCACCACCACCAAAATATTTGAGTATTGCTCCTTCTGAAAAAGTGATGTATTAATTAATTTATTTATATTATTTATTTATTTCAATAACAATTACTGTAAACAGAAAATAATGCTAAAAGAAAATGTATGTAGGGTTACTCATATTATTTACCAATACAGCTTTAGTTTAGTATGCTTTTTTAATCCTTTCATACTGTTCATATTCTGACCTTCATAGTATGGAGCAGGTAGTTTTTGACCCTTTATTATTAGACACGATCAAGAAATATGAACCACAGATATGTTGTGCATCCCGACCAACCAATGCTGCTTTTAATTTTTTCCATGAATTATACTGAAAGTGAAGGATGTAACAACCTTGCTGAATGATAGGTTTCACCATAATCATCTGAAACCCTACACTGTGTGAGTGCATTCGTCAAACAACAAAACAACAAACTGGTCTGTAAATTTCAAACAGACACTGCAAAAACATATTGCACATACCAACCTAATCACCCATTCTGGTAAGTGATAAAAGTTGCTTTACTTGACTTTACCTTGAGTTTGTTTGTTTGCCTCTTCAACCTTTTTTTTGCTTCCTCTTCTCCGCTCCTGAGGGATATGCCTGCTTCGACATCTTCGTAGACGGTACTCTGCATGCTCCATTCAGTGAACGGCACCTGCCCCCTGGTCCGTAGGGTCCCCGCCCTGCTACAGGTCACATTATGTATGTTGACCATTGATGTTGACTCAGTAGTCATCGTTGCCAGTTTTTTGGATCAAACAAACATGAAGATCCTCACATGCCGCCCTATGAACAACTGGGCTGCAGTTCATTGTAAATAATGGGGTTGCCAGGTCTGCACAGGGGTGTGACAGTCAGTCAGTTCAGTTTACCGTGCATCCATCTGGAAGCCCCCTAGTGGCCACAGGGCCCTAAGCAGCCACTTTATTCGCTTGTAGGCAGGGCCGGCTCTGACTGGGACCCATTTAATGTTAGATATTATTTGTGGGTAGCTTAAGCTTATGGCTACAGACAACAGCTTCAATTTGTAGTAGATGGGGTTTTTTTTGTTGTAAAACTGATTTTAATGTGTAAAATACTAAGGAGCTACATAAAATAAAACTAAAATTTGTACTGTATAGTGTAATGTAATTTTCCTTTTGTTAAAATGGATTTAAGAATCGTTCAGGAAAAAAAATTGACACTGGCACCGGTATCCCAAAATTACAGTTAAATCATTCCACAACCAGAAACCATGGATGACCAGAACCATCCAGGATGCTATTAACATATGCACTGCAGCCAGTCTAGAAACATGATTTCGGTCAGACTCCTGACACCAAAAGCCACCTTTCGCAGCAGTATGATACGCCAGCAGGCAGTGTCAGGAGGTAATGCGGCCGAACAGAAACTTGAAAAAGAAGCAGTGTCAGGATGAAATGCTGCCAGTAATGACATAATAAAAGGAACAGGAAAGTCCCAATAGGATGAGTGGGAGGGGTGGTAGATGGCTCTAACAAACCCTGGTCTTTCACCTGGAAGGCTGCTGTTTGCTTCCTGTATGAATGTAGAGCCAACTCACGACATTTTTTTTCCAAACTTAACCACAAGCTTTTGTTGCCCAAAGTCAACTATGATGCTTTTGCTGACATCCCGGTATTGGTAGCTGCATCCTGGAATGTCAAAAACAGATGCAGAAGGATACCTAGCACGTAATATGTATGTAGGCCAGAGCCTTCAGCTATCAGGCTCCTCTCCTGTGGAATAATCTTCCTGTTGCAATCCGGGAGGCAGACACCGTCTCCACATTTAAGACTACTCTTTGATAAAGCTTATAGTTAGGGCTGGCTCAGGCTTGCCTTGTACCAGCCCCTAGTTAGGCTGACTTAGGCCTAGTCTGCCGGGGGACCCCCTATAATACACTGGGCACCTTCTCTCTCTCTCTCTCTCTCTCTCTCTCTCTCTCTCTCTCTCTCTCTCTCTCTCTCTCATGTCGTGTTACTGCATCTTGCTAACTCGGCCGTACTGCATGTCACTAACTCGGCTTCTTCTCCAGAGCCTTTGTGCTCCACTGTCTCTCAGGTTAACTCATATTGCAGCGGTGCCTGGATAGTGTGACGTGTGTGGTTGTGCTGCTGCCGTGGTCCTGCCAGATGCCTCCTGCTGCTGCTGTTATTATTAGTCATTAGTCATACTTCTACTGTTATTATATACATGATTATTGTCACATATGTATACTGTCAGATATTAATATATACTTCAACATATTGTACCACAGTAGCCAGAACTATAACTATAATATTATTACTTTCATTAATGTTGTTGTAAGCTACTGTCATTACCGTCTGTCCTGCATCTCTGTCTCTGTCTCTCTCTCTGTCTCATTGTGTCATACAGATTACTGCTATTATTATGCTGATCTATTCTGTACGACATCTATTGCCCGTCTGTCCGTCCTGGAAGAGGGATCCCTCCTGAGTTGCTCTTCCTGAGGTTTCTACCGTTTTTTTCCCCGTTAAAGGGTTTTTTTGGGGAGTTTTTCCTTATCCGCTGTGAGGATGGACATGTGATGACTTGGGATGAGTACACATCCCTTGGTATTTCCTTGTGGTTGTTTATGAGTCTCCAACAAACGTTAACAATCATTTCTGAGGTTCTGATACTGCCAGGCAAACCTATTATTATGGCCATGCTGTATCCCATGAAGAACCCTGGTGTTTCTTTGTGTTTTCCTTACCCTGTGTTCCCAATATCCCCTGTCTGTCTGTGTTTTTGTCCTGTGTCTGTGTTGGCGTGTGTGGTCCTCTAGACTCTCCTGGCCCCCGGGCTTTGCTCATCATGCACACCAGTCTGCAGTCAGCTAATCATAGATAGATAGTTTCTTTATTATAGTAGGAAATTCTTTTTACAGCAAGTGCATACATAGCACAAACAAGTAAGAGAAAAAGAATGTGTATCACTGACACACATAAACATATATTGCCAATTGACACACTCAGGATGAATTTCCAATTAAGAGGAGGTTATCTTTTTAGAGCTCATATAGCTTGTATAGCTTCTGCATTTGATTAGTCTATACCTGTGTACAGAAGGAAGGAGGATCAAGTACTGATGGAGTGGATGATCTGGGTTATGAGTGATTGAGAGTGCTTTAAGGATCAGGGATGACGTGACACAATCACATAGGTTGTGGGTAGAAATACCAATGAGTTTGCCATCTAAATGAGTTATCTTTAAGAGTTTATTTTTATTGGTGATTAAAAGCATATGAAAGAAAACAACAGGTGGCATTAAACAAAAGAACTGGCTCCATAATGCTATGGTATAGGAGAAGAGAAGAAGATGGGGTTTTACTGACAGATGATTTAATTTACCAATGGCTGTGTTTTGTTGAGGCAAAAAATCAGTTTTTTGTTTTTGAGACATTAAAGCGTAGAAAGTTATCTTCACATCATAAGCTCAAATGGGATATAGAATGTTGATTGACAGAGAAGGCGAGCCCCCATGTGCCTGTATGCACTCCCAACTTTGCTTTTGCCTTGCCATTGCACCTATCGTCACTTTCATTTGCACCAAAGCAGGTGAAATTGATTAGCTTTTGCAATTAAGTGTTCCCTTAATGTTTTTTGAGCAGTGTAGCCTATATCATTATCTTTAGGAGCTACTGAATTAGCTGCTCCACTTGATGTATAGAAAAATAATTAAATGGGAAAATAAAAAAGACAAACTTTCACACCACTTTTCATTGCTGCTGTTTCTGCAATATGTCTATGCCAGGAAATGAAAGCAGAGCAGCAGAGCAACATCATTCTGCTCCAATACAAATCAAGAGCTTTCCATTTCATTAGAACACTGATTGTAGAACTTTCAGCTCCACAAATTACTCTACAGTATCTGCCAGAGACTCAGCGCTTATAAACAAAGTTCCCTGCAATTCATAAGGGTCCAATTTTTAAAAAGGCCTGCACATTAACAAAAGCACAGCTGTCACTGCTTATGAAAAATGTGCCATGGCAAATTGCTTAGATTTATTGAATGATATATCAGTGTGAAGTTTAAATTGTTAAAAAATATGCAGATTATTTCAGAGCTGAATTTAATTTGAGGGTAGTTAATCACTCAAACAGGAGTCAGGATGTTTCGTTTGATATATTTAACATCAAGCAATAACTGTTTAAGAGATTAATGGGAAAACTGGGCTATATCTCGCAGTGTGTAGATGAAGAGAAAGTGAGATGAGGAGAATGATGAATTAATAATAAACTTGAGCGCTCATGCTCATGAATTCCTTACCTTGAACTGTGAAGACACTTGACTACGTTTACATACACAAAATATTCTGATTTTTGGCCATATTCTAAAAAGATAGATAGATAGATAGATAGATAGATAGATAGATAGATAGATAGTGTGAGGCCTCTCAGCCGCTCTGCCTCTCCCAGTTATTAGTCAAGTTTGTGTTTATCATTCCCCTGTCTTGTGTTTCATTATTTTCATTCACTTCCTGTCTTGCTTTGGTACTCACTGTTGTGTCTCGTTTCAGGTGACTTCACTTCTTGTCTTTGTCTGAGAGGCCGTTTACACGTACACGGTGATTTTGATAAACGGAGACATCTTCCTTCGTTTGTGCCCTTCGTTTACACGCAAACGGAGATTTCTCCTCTGAAAACGAGTCTTTCTAAAAACTCTGGCCAGAGTGGAGATTTTGGAAAACTCCAGTTGCGCGTTTGCATGTAAACTGAGATAAACGGAAATAAACGGAGTCGTCACAGTATGCGCCGTAACTTGCGCCTGTGTCAAAAGTGCGACCTATGTTGCTATGGTGACAATGGATACATGGAAGGCTTGAGCTTCTCGTTACACTGCCACCTACAGGTTTGGTGTGCTCTTGTGTATATATACACGGGTAAGTATAAATGAAGATCTTTTTGAAAACGGAGACGGTGAAATGTCCGTTTATGAAAATAGCCGGCAACGTGTAAACGGCCTCTGATTCCCTCCAAAACCTCAACTGGGTCCCCTCCTCCGTGTGCCTCACCTGTGTCTCATTGTCTAATCACCCCTCTGTGTATATAAGCACCCTCCCTCATGTGTCCCGTTGCCAGATCGTCTTGGGTCCCCTGTGTCCAGCGTTTCCAGCCTAGCCCTTTTGTACCGCTGGCTGGCAGGCAGGAAGGCAGTAGTTACTGCAAATTTGACTTTTCAATCTGGTAAAATGTTATTACATTGTAGAGGTGTGTGCTCTTCTTGCCCCACTCTATAAGTTTTAGCATCATACAGCTAACGTTATCCAATGGTGATTAACGGGTTTAACGACAGAGTCAAACTTTGGTGTGAGTATGAGATTGTTGCAATGAATGTTAGCCGCTGCTGCTGTGTTAGCTCATGCTAACCATGCAGAGAGAGCTGGAGGACAACGATTCATGCAAATGGCCCTTCAGAGCTGCTTTTAATGGCAGCAACAGCTGATCGTCAGCAAGCCCAACTTAGTCCTTAAGCACTCTACCTTTCCTTGTGCTTCCCTGCCCATCTGCCACCTGTGATCCCTTGTTTGTCTCTTTGTGTGTGTTCATGTGGCGTTGGCGTGGCTCCCTGGTTTCATGTTGATTACGCACACCTCCCTTCCATCAAGCCCATTATCCTGCAGTATATCTACTCCAACTCTTCACTCACTCTTTGCAACATTGCTGTTTCAGTGACTGTGGTAGAAAACATGGGGAAGTAGACAATCTTAATCTGAAACTCTGAATTCTGAATTCTGAATCTGTTCATCTTGACTTTTCATAGGAAAATGGTGCAAGAAAGCTGTTTCTATCTTCTTTAGTCTTACAGGCAGCCTTAATGTATACCTGTGCCAGCCCAAGGACTCTGTCGAATATTAACACCTGGTTTGCCCTAAGGCCTTTGCCAAGTTCACCATGAGACCCAGCAGGACCTCGACTTTCATTCTAGCGTTTTCTTGTGGAAAGCCTTGTCCTCCTCCTCAGGTAGCAGCCCTGCCATTTAGAAGGGAAAGCTTTTTTATCCAGCCTAAATGTAAAATGCAGCAGGTCACAAAGAAAAGTGTCTCTTAAGTGCAGTGGTGCTGCAGGTTAAGGATGAAAGATCTTTTTCGAAAGTGCTTCTGTGATAAAACAGCAGTTTCATTGGAAACTTCAAGACATACTAGGCCTGTCCAAAACATTCTTGTTTTTAATCTTCATTTAATATTAAGCCTGTTTTACACAGCAAGTCTTCAAAAGTAAGGCAGAAAATAATGAAGAAAGAGTCATGTTCTTCAAACGAGTAATCCCATTTCAGACTATCGTCCAACCTTTGCTGCTCAATTTTTCCTAAACCATAGTGAACTGTGCTACTGTATAAGCTATTAGCTTGCAGTCTAAGGACTTGCAACCCTTTCCACTGCTTGTTTCAACAGATTTCACTATTCAAACAGTAACTGCATTATACTCCTTTTGTTGCACAGGGAGAAAGTTCCCAGACTCCCTTGAAAAATCAGGCAGTTTTGTGGAAACTTTATAAACTTTGGAAAATACTGTCTATGACAAATTCTTGACTATGTGTGCCTTGTTGTAAATATGACAGATGTAATACAAGTTATATTATGTCTTTTTTCTTTGTATGTTGTTTGTGTGTGTAAAAATTCTGTCCGTTGGTCGTGGCGTGTTGCAATACCACTGCAGAAATTGGCTGCACAGATGAGTGCCACCTACACTGCCACACACAGCTATTTCTTAATGTATATCATTTACTTTCCACCCTTATTTCTTTCATTTTTCATCTTGTAAAATAACGCAGCTTTTAGAGCTTTCATGGCACAGAATGGACTGCATAATTAGAACCTAAAGGTGTGTCTATTGCAGCAGTCTCCCTTGCTCGCTCTCTAAATTCAACCTATATTTTACATGACATAACAACAATCTGTATCAGTGTTGGGCAAAAAGCATCAGAATAATATTTTCATGACCTTGACAAACAATCATTCCATGACAAATCCCTGTGGGCTGGGTCGGTAGACCATAAAACAAAAATCCATAAAGTTTTTACCGGCCGTTCAGCCCTTTCTGTTTCCTTACCAGCCCTCTCTGGGTGCCCGTCCTGTGGGGTGAGGAAGTTAGATAAACTTGTGCTTATATTATAGGCTCTGCTGTAGCCCACTCAGTTACTACTGATGCAGCTGTAAAAGGGTGGATAATATGCGTCATTGTGTGTCACAACCCCCGCTAAGTACTTCATTTCATCATTAGAATTTGATCAATTGCAATGACTAGAAGAGCCGCACCATTGAATTATGTTATCCCCATTCAGGTAAGCAAAGGGCTAAACTGGAAGCAGCCAGCTTAGCCAGCGGAAGTCTCTGATGTGCATGCTAATAGAGGATGCATTAACAGTCTACAATAGCACACAGTGAAAAAGCCAGACAGATAGCCTAAAGAGAGAAAAAGAGAGAAAAAAATTGACATGCTGTTTGGGCATTAGCATCCCCAAGTGGCAAGCAGCAGCAATACAAATTTCTAGGAGTAGACTGAATAGTTAGGCAAGTAGAAGATGACTTGATTTCCAAAAAGCATGAAATTAAAGATGTAACTGTTTTAAGCAAGATTACTTTTCAGTTCAATCTTCTCCAGTTTCAAAATAACAAAAGAGGAAAATGGCCTAAGGCAAAAGTTTGAGCACCCTGCATGATCAGTACTTAGTAGCGCCCCCTTCTAAACACTTTTTGTAACCAGCTAAGAGTCTTCAGTTCTTGCTTGGGATTTCCGCCCATTCTTTCTGCAAAAGGCTTCTAGCTCTGTGAGAATCTTGGGCTGTATTGCATGCACTGCTCTTTTGAGGTCTATCTACTAGGGATGTAACGATACCAGAAACTCACGATACAATATTATCACGATAAAGAGTCCACGATACGATATATATCACAATATTTATACAAGGGGGAAAAAAGAGAAAATTTATTGTAAAAAAAAAAAATAGCTATTTTATTCAAAAATATTGCATGTACACTGTACAGCATGTTATTTTTAACTTGGAAGTGTATCATAAAGTATCATAAACAAATCAACACAATTGAACATTCATCAAACAGAAACAATGTAAACTCAAAAACACACAATCCCTCTCTCACAGATACACAGAGAGAGAGAGAGAGAGAGAGAGAGAGAGAGAGAGGTGGGTAGAGATGTGTGTAAAAGAAAACCAAAATAAATAAAGCCCAGCCATTTCCCTGGAAGTCACAGAAAAACTCAAAAACACACATTCACTCAGTTTGTTCATGCCAGGTTGACAATCTTAACATCAAGGAGACCCTAACACTTTCTCAGAACAGGAGATGAGGAGAGGAAAGCTCTGGTCCTGCGCTTTCATGTGATATGTGTGGCATTTCTGTGCGAGCCTGCACTCACGAGTAATCCATCCAAGAGTAATGTGTGAGCAAAGCTGTATGAAAGCTTTGTTATACATTATTTTAGTGTAACTTTATCAGTGTTTTCGCTGTGAAAACATTGAACTACCGACAAGTGCTTGGCCTTGCAGGAAAGTTACGATTTCGCTGATTCACGTGATATGGGTGGCTTCTTGCTATGACGAATGGTCGCGGAGAAAATCCACAGAGAAGAACAATCAATCTCCTTACTTTGTTCGCCATTCTGGCATTTCTGTTCACTCATCTCGTTTCCTCTGGTCATGCACTGGCAGAGTCGGAGACTGAGAGGCTGAGCTGCAGGAGTCTGCTCTCACCTGCGCGTGCAATTGCATGCAAAGGATTATGGGGAATGTAGCTGCACAGTCATATTACCGGCTCTGTAGGAGAACGCAGCTATATAACTACTGTGGCATTCCCACAACGGTATCGAGAATTTATTTTATCGCGACACTGCGAAATTCGATATATCCTTACATGCCTACTATCTACAGATTTTTAATGATGTTTAGGTCAGCGGACTGAGGGCCATGGCAAAATTTTCAGCTTGCAGCTCTTGAGGTAGTCCATTGAGGATTTCAAGGTATGTTTAGGATCATTGTCCTGTTGTAGAAGCCATCCTCTCTTCATCTTCAGCTTTTTTACAGATGTTGTGATGTTTTCTTCCAGAATTTGCTGGAATTTAACTCAATCCATTCTTCCCTCTACCTGTGAAATGTTCCCTGTGACACTGGCTGCAACACAAGTCCAAAGCATGATTGATTCACCCCCGTGTTTAACGGTTGAACAGGTGTTCTCATGAAACTCTGCACACTTTTTTCTCCAAACATACCTTTGCTCATTGCATCCAAAAAACCCCTATTTTAACTCCATCAGTCCACAGGACTTGTTTCCAAAAAGCATCAGGCTTGTTTAGATGTTCCTTTGCAAACTTCTGACACTGAATTTTGTGTGAAGACACAGCAAAGGTTTTCTTCTGATGACTCTTTCATGGAGGTCATATTTGTACAGGTGTCACTGCACAGTAGAACAGTGCACAAAGTCTAGATTTATCAGAGTCTGATAAATCTTTATTACACTGAACAAAAATAAAAACGCAACACTGGCCACAATAAAAGGCCACTCTGAAATGTGCAGTTTTGTTTTACTGGGGGGGTCTGGGGGCCAGCCTAAGGCACACCTGTGCAATAATCATGCTGTCTAATCAGCATCTTGATATGCCACACCTGTGAGGTGGGATGGATTATCTCGGCAAAGGAGAAGTGCTCACTAACACAGATTTAGACAGATTTGTGAACAATATTTGAGGGGAAATGGTCCTTTGTGTATATAGAAAATGTTTCAGATCTTTTGAGTTCAGCTCATGAAAAATGGGAGCAAAAACAAAAGTGTTGCGTTTATATTTTTGTTCAGTGTAGTTACTTTTAACAAAAGAGTTAAGGTCTGGTCAGAGAATAACACTGAGGCCCTTTAAGGCTGTTTTCAATGCACTGGATGGAATGCTCTCAATGAGGCAGGCTCAAATATTAATCAGATGTAATATCACATATTAACCTCTGTGTGGATAAAGAGATACCCTCCAAGAAAATTACTATTTATAAATAAATGATGAGGGCATATTTTTGACTTTTGGAGAGAAGTTAATGGAGAGGTCAAGTGAACAGTGCAGACAAGATTAGACTATAAGAATAAATAGCAGATAAATTTAACTGACACAAAGGTTCAGCCTGAAGAAGAATTAAATCAATTTGTACTTCAGCTGGCTCACCGTAGGGTTGTGTCCTTACTCCTTTATTGTTTTTATCATGTATAAAGATGTCTGTTGTGGTAGATATGAAAATCAGCATTCAGTAAAAAGTTATCATGTCTCTTCTCAGTCAGATCAGTCACATGGACCCATTGTGAACTAGTGTGAAAGATCTTGTTTCAATTTAAATGTATCCAAAATGTAAGAAATTATGATCCCATCAACATACATTCACTTCACACAGTCTTCTGACAGCTAGTCATGGCACTAATAATGAATATGTCCAGACCTACAAATACTTAGGGAGAAAATACATTAGTCATCATGAAAAAGAGTCCTTTGGAGTAGATCAGAGAATACTGACAATGTGTTAGAACACACAGCAAGGCAACCTCAGCTCTAAATTACTGGCAAAACACAAAGATCCCTAATACATCTTAAGGCCCTGATCACACCAAGACATGTCACTAGATACACGTCGCCAGCAAAACCATCTTTTCCTATGATGCAGCACACCTGGCGTTTGCTCCTCTCTTGCACAGTGCACTTTTCTAGTGGTTCCTAGATGCAGAGAGAAGTTTAAGTATTCTCAACTTTTCAGCACGACATGGAGTGACACCACTCGTCAGCGTTGCACTTGGGGGCGGCAACTGGTCAAATCAAGCAATAGGTGGGCTTTACTACTGTTTTGATGGCGGTTTGAGGTAGAAGTAGTGGGACAATGACAAATGCAGACGAAAGGTTGATAGATAGATGATAGATTGATTGATAGATGAGGATGACGAAGCATGGAAGATGAAACCAAAATCAAAGTATCTGACACAGGTGGACAGTGCTGGACTGAACATGGACACAAACTGAAATGTAGATTTAGAGTATAAAATATATGATGTAGATGAGGATATAGACAAAAACATGTTCGTTCCTGTTAACAACAAATGTGAGTATTAGACTGAGGAGCAATTTATCATTTTGTATAACACTGTGATTGTTCCATATCTGACTTACTGTGTTGAAGTATGGGGAAATGCTCTCTAAAACAATTTTCGTTTTACAAAAAAGACCCTTAGAATAATCAGTAGAAAACGATATAGAGATCCAACAAATCCATTATTTTTTTTAGTTAAAATTGTTAACATTTCACGAATTAGTAGACTACAGTATTTTCCAAATTATGTTTAAAGCTCATAAAAAATGTTGCCAATTAACATCCAGAAAAGATTTGAAAAAAGAGAAAGCCATTATAACTTAAAAGGAACAGAGATCTTTAAAAAGCCAAGTTTCAGGGGCGTCAGTGGATTAGTGGATAGAGCAGGTGCCCCATTTACAAGGCTGTTGCCACAGCGGCCTGGGTTCGACTCCAGCCTGTGGCCCTTTGCTGCATGTCACTCACTCAATATCCATACTCGTGATCAAGAAAAATCCTCATTTGGGCAGCTGCATTTAGTGTCTTTCTCTTGTGAAGCTCAATTCAGAGATTTTTTGTAATCTTTTTTTGGATAAATAATAAATACATTACCTTCTGATCAATCCATATCAATGTCAGGCATAAAATAACAATTTCTGGTTAAATCCCACCTACTTCTGGCTTAAACCCTGCCCATTCCAAGTACATCTCAGTGATAGAAAAAAAGCATATATGATTATCAATGACCCTACATGTCCTCTATAACTACTTTCAGCTGGTGCCATCAGAAATGCATTTTAGATTGCCTGCATAAACAAACAAAGGGAAGCTTGGTTTTATTCCAGAAGCCATTAGACAGCCACAGTATACGAAATACTTAGTTACCTTGTGTATAGACTAATAAATGCTCTTGCCCTTTTACATTTCTTTTTTGACATAATATGTGCTTTTGTGGTGTTTGCTGCTGTCAGCCTGACTGATAGCAGACTGGCAACTGCTATTAATCCTTGAATATTTAACCTTTTTCTATCATGTTCATATTTGTATTTTTAAACTGCTTTTATGTGTGTAAATTAATTGCCAATGTGTGTCTGTATGCAGGCTTGCTTGCTGTGAATTGCTCCTTCGTATATCTAAAGTATTTTGAATTAAATTTAAACACTTTTAAGTTAATGGCATACCTTTAGCAACAGTGGCTTATTAACGCATTCAGCAGTTTCAAAGCAACATTATCTTTCATTTGCAGTCGTGTGTCTGGCCACCTGGTGCATTGGGTCCATTATTAATTCTCTTTTAGGCCTGCTTTTGGTCTCTACCAACTCCTGAGGGAAATATCTGGCTTTTTAGCTGCTATCCTCCACTTGCTTCAGTAGCTGTGTGTGTGTGTGTGTGTGTGTGTGTGTGTGTGTGTGTGTGTGTGTGTGTGTGTGAGAGTGAGTGAGCAGGTAGTTTACAGTTGGTTTTTAGAACTTATTTGCTGAAAACGGCTGCCTGCTGTGATGCTATCAGAGCAGAACCAAAACAGTAAAGATGGGATCATCTACATTCTGCATATCAGCTGGTGAACGCGACATACTGAGCTATTCCACCTGTTAGCTTTGCGTTAATTTAGGACTGTTAATGTTCCCATCAGTTGATGATGGGAAACTTATTGTAACACTGCACCAATAATAACACTTCACTTCACTCAGGACATACATGAAAAGGTAACATTAACATCAAAGTGTCAGTAATTGCATGGAGTGAAAAGAAACATTTTTGGTGAAAATAGCCTCATTTGCTAATGCTAATCAAACAACCACTGCTAATGTTAGCTGTCATAGCTAAGTTACCTGCACTTAGTAAGCCACACATTCACACAGTGACCCACATTGGTGTTTACGGGTGTATTCACTCACTAGTGGTCTTTATTACAAGTAAAAGTAATGTTCACACTAATAAACTTTATTTTTGGTAAATACACACTCGTTCTGAATTTGATACCTGCTTTGCATTCCAAAAAAGTCGGGACAGGGACATTTTTACTACTGTGTTACATCACCTTTTCTTTTAACAACACCCAGTAAGTGTTTGGGAACTCAGGACACTAATTGTTGAAGTTTTGAAAGTGAAATTCTTTCCCATGCTCCATATGTATTCAGTTGCTCAACAGTCCGGGGTCTCCATTTCCGTATATTGTGCTTTATGTGTCAGACATATTCAATAGGAGACAGGTCTGGACTGCAGGCAGGTCAGTCTAATACCTGCACTCTTTTACTATAAAGCCATGCTGTTAGAACATGTGCAGAATGTGTCTCATTGTCTCGCTGGAATAAGCAGGGATGTCCCTGAAAAAGACATCGTCTGGATGGCAGCATATATTGCTCCAAAACTTGTATGTACCTTTCAGCATTCATGATGCCTTCACAGATGTGCAAGTTACCCATGATGCCATGGGCACTAACACACCCTTATACCATCACAGATGCTGGCTTTAAACTTTAGCACAGGTAACAATCTGGATGGTCCTTTTCCTCTTTAACCCGAAGGTCATGACATCCACGATTTCCAAAAACAATTTGAAATGTGGACCGGTCAGACCACAGCTCACTTTCCTACTTTGTGTCAGTCCATCTCAGATGAGCAAGGGCCCAGAGACATAGGCTGTTATATATGGCTTTCACTTTTCATGGTAGAGTCTTAACTTACATTTGTTTGATAAAGCTACAAACTGTGTTTACTGACAATGATTTTCCAAAGTGTCACTGAGCCCATGTAGTAATATCCTTTATACAATCATATTGGTTTTCAATGAAGTGCCTGAGAGAGCCAAGCTCATGGACAGTCAGTGTTGGTTTTCAGCCTTGCCCCTTGTATGCAGAGATGTCTTTGAATTCTCTGAATCTTTTGATGATATTATGGGTTGTTGATGATGAAATTCTTAAATGTGTTGCAATTGTGTGTTGACAAATGTTGTTCTTAGACTGTTGGACTGTTGGCCCACACAGTTTTTCACAAAGTGACCATCCTTGCTTGTCAACAACTGAGCCTTTTGAGGACACCCCTTTCAAAAGCAATCATGCTACTGTTACATTAACCAATTAACCAGTTTACATATTAAATTTTAAATGGTGTGTTTTTGAGCATTCAACAATGTCTTTGGTTGCTCCTGTCCCAACTTTTTTGGAACATGTTGCAGGCATCAAATTCAGAATGAGTGTATATTTACAAAAAAACAATAAGGTTTATCAGATTGAACATTAAATATCTTGTCTTTGTACTGTACATTAGTACTTGTACATTACATTTGTCAGATAGCCCATATGAAAAGTAAAGTGTCATGAGATAATGCCTCATTTATGTTGCGCTGCGCATGTAATTTATGTAGACAGTAGTAGCTTTCATTTATTTTATATTTGTGCAGTACACTGTTAGCTAAACTTGATTAGGATGAAAAAAATGACTCCATGGCTATGGCTATGATTCAGGAGCAGACTGATTGACTTACAGCCTTTAATTGTACAAACAGACCATCATGTCAGCACTACTGTGTCTCCATCATCTTCAAAAACTGAAATGTGTGAAACTGAAAATGTGTCTTTGATATCCCAAGACTGATTGCCTTGAAGCTGTTCATCAGGTTATCTTCCAACACTGTGTGCATTTCTTAAAAGGATGTTTTTAAAATGAAAAAAAAAGATGGTTTGCCTCCATTTTTGGCCAAAATGAGAATGAAGAAAGATAGAAGTGAGACAGACAGACTGACAGATGGACAGACAAGATTGAAAGCAGCATAGAACAGAGAGCCTTAATATTTCAGATCTAATGCATTATTTATATCCTAGGCGAGTCGGCTGAATCTGCCAGAGTGCTCTTGGGTGAATGGAGAGTTTTCGATTCATGGGCATGCGCTGCGTGTGTGTACGTGTGTATCTGCGCAAGTGTGTATGATTGGCAATGCTAACTGCGAGATCCATCTGTTGGTGGTGTGAAGCTCTGAAGTTACTTTAGATTTCAGGTAGGCACTTTAGGTGGCCAGTGATCAGAGGTGCATGTATGTATATATATGTGTGTGTGTGTGTGTGTGTGTGTGTGTGTGTGTGTGTGTGTGTGTGTGTAAGAAGGCTAGAAGGTGGGGAGGTGATGTAGATGAGAGGCTTTTGGACAAACCACCTGCTAGCAGCAAAGTCATAACCATACCTTTACAGTAGAGTCTTCACATATTCTCTCCTCTGTCTCTCTGTCTCTGTCTCTCTCATACACACACACACACACACACACACACACACACACACACACACACACACACACTTAGGGAGTGCAGAAAAATTGATGGGTGGGGAGGGGGGCTGAAACCTATGTTTACCTTAAGAAAGCAAGACCCTTGCCATCATTATTTATATTTCCTTTGGACCCATCCCTTGACTCAGCACAAAACCGTACAACCCTCAAATCAGTATCTTAAAATAAAATGTTACATTGCTACAGTTCAGTTTACCATTATTAAGTAAAAGTGCATAAAGGATTTAAAATAGTGTTTGCCTATTCAAAGGAACAGTGTGTAACATTTAGGGGGATTTAGTGCCTTCTAGTGGTGAGGACTGCAGATTGCAACCAGCTGAAACTTCATCCTGTTAGAATTCCTTTGGTGTTCATTGTTCAGGGGTTTTTGTTTTTTTTCCTGGGAGCCAAATATTTGCAGAGGTCCTTCTTCTGCAAAACAAATGGACCAGGTGATTTAAACCACTAAAAATACTGGGCTACTGTAGAAATAAGGCGTTACAACATGGTGATCTCCATGGACCTATGTAGATATATACACCTAATTCTAAGGTAATGAAAACACAACAATTCTTATTTTCAGGTTATACACTAAAGAAAATAGTCATTATATTCCATTTCTGCCAATATGTCCTCCTAAATCAGACACACTGCACCTTAACATTTTAACATACTGTATTACAGTTTTTCTCAGTCGCTTTGGTGCATTTCTCAAAACAATTAGGGCAAACTGCAAAACTGTGTCACTTGCTCAAAATGGATAGTTCATTCCTCAAAAGCAAGTACTCATGTCAATGAAAGTGTCAGTGTCATCAAAATAAAAAGTCCTGACACCATTGTTTATGAACAAGAGTCAAATGGCTTTGTCATGTTTTCATTATGACAGTTTACTCTGTAAATGTTTTCCAATGCAAAAAAGTCAGATCTTGGTGACACTACCTGAAAATACTCTACACTATTTGCACAGCCATTTGAAAACTGCAGTAAAGTTACACATTACTGTATTTAGTGAGGTGAGTACAAGACACTGAATACATATGTTTCACATTTTTACTGCAGTTCTAATTTGTTCACAGCATTGTGCAAAAGAAAAATACACACTTACTTATTACTTACGCATGACACAATGACAGTAGTGCAGATTGTTTAGTGCTGAATTACTGTCCAATATACACACCTGTTCTCCCGACAAAATGTTTGAATAATTGAATTTACAGTGGTTCTCCCAACATTTGGATGCACCCTTCGACCAGCCTCAGCCATTGTGAGGCCGTGATTGACACCATGGTCCACAACTGTAGCCCTAATTTCATCAGGAATCCGCCTATTTACTTGGCCTCTTCTTCCCCTTCCCCTGTTTTGTCCCCTTCCCCTTCTTCCCCACATCCTCAGCCCTCTTCCACGACGTTGACCTTCCATTTCTGTGTCACAGTATTGTAGAAATGGTACACACTGTGTCCTGCTCAGTTCATATATTTGCCAAGTGAATGTTCATGGGATTCAGCTTTGAGAGGCTGTGGAGAAGTGGCTTATCATTGGTTACAACTAATGCTTCACACACTCCTCCTCATCAGTGAAAGCTGAGGTTCACCTGAGAGAAATTGTTCAATTTAGGAGGCATTTTCAGGAAAAAATGATAAAGAAATGTGTAAAATTTGCTTGACAGATTTTGACAATTAGTTCAACATTTTTGTATGTAATGACTCAAGCAGTGAAATGAGGAATATTAGTTTTATAAGGAATGACTATTCAGCATTCATAAGTATAGTTCATTTTGACTGACATGACATAAGCAAATGATAATGTTATAAAACAGCAGAGAATTGTATGAAAGCAACTGATGCATGTCCAAAGCATTTGCAATTTGCTGGAAGGAATGAGAAACTGCTATTATGATGTGCACAAATGACTAAATGTTGTGGAGGCTGAACTAACAGTTATGAGAATTTTAATTCTGATCAGAGAAATGCACTAAAGCAACTGTAAAACTGTAATAGAACATAGACATCAAAATGAACAATAGAAGCAGACTTAACTAAAGCCATAGTTATGGCAAACATAACAAACTGTGTCCTATTGGCAGCATTTTATCTGCTCTATTACTGAACCAAAAGCTACTAAATAAGGATTTATTACCACTGTCACTATGCAAATCAGGCACAGGTGCTGTATCTGAGGGGAAGGTATTTTTGTTGCCCTACCTCTGATTCCAAATATCAAAAACAAATTTGAATTTGGATGATGTTTTAGCCTAATAAAGGAAAATGACTGAAATAGACCACACATTTGTGATTAGAATAGTTATTAAAAATGTGCTTTAATTAATTGTTAGGCTTCTTTTCATTATAAAAAATTCTATGTATCATCATCAACATGTGTCAGTTCATTTTAGAAAGTAAGGAATTCACTTTGAGATGTTATGGGAAAACCCAATGATTATAGTCTGTTGAAGAAAAAGTGTTAAACTACTTTTTGGTGTTTAGCTATTTTATTTTTATTTTATTTTGTCCCTTTTTTGAGAATGTGTCCTCTGTTGGTATATGTAAAGGTATACTATGCAGGATTGTTGATTTCTGTTTGTAAACATGCTCACCAGCAAAAATAAAAGTGAAAATCAACCACAGATTCACTCTTGTTTGATGTTTCAACCTGCTATGTTTTTTCTCTCTCTCTGCACTGTGTCTTTTTGATGCCTGCTGCTTACGGCCTGGCACCCATTTGCTACCTTTTATAAAGCCCTAATCTCACCTGAGCGCTGTAGGTTTTCATGCCTATAAACGTTCCAAGCATAGAAAACAAGGAGAAAGCACAGGCAGAAGGCAGTCTCTCTGCAGATAAATACACCACACCGCATTAAGAGTGGGTTTAAGTGATCATTGGTGATTTTATTTTATTTTACTTATTTATGAAGGGAATGCACATTAATTAACATCACTCTTAATGTACCAAAAGGTTGATTTTCAGTGGTTGTCCCTTGGCCAGATGTTCCATTAGTTTCCCATTGTGACTTGGATATCCTATGAAACTTGCTTAAAGGGATAGTTCAAATTTTCTTTGAAGTGGGGTTGCATGGGGTACTTATCCAAAGACAGTATATTACATACAGTAGATGATAGTCAGCACACCTCCAGTTTGGAGAAGTGGGCTGGAGCCTGACATGGAAACTGAGAAAACTAGTGCTGTTGTGAGGTCAGCAACCAAATGTGTTGTAGCTGCACCTAAAATAAGTCCCACCTTGAAAAATCACAATAATTTTAAGTATATGCTACATTCAGAATATTTTTACTACTTTGCCTTAATGTCAGACAGTGATTTTCAAAGACTCCACTGTTAAAAACAGTGATGTAGCATCACAGAACACATGACCTGGTGGTGTACCACTGTCTCAAACAATCATTTTCTTTGGGTTATTGTGTGACTTTGGCATTTAAAAGGGTTAGTTAATCAGAAAGTCCATCAATAAAACAAACAAACTAACTGATTGGAGCAGCAGCTCCTGTGTTCAGCAAGCTTTGTCAGCAGAGTCTGGTGGCTTTGACGAGAGCATAGATGAGGAACAGAAGCTGTTAATGTCTTTACTGTCAAAATGGGCCATCTGATGAAAAGGTTAAGTGGCGAAAATACTTTCAATATAGTGTACAGTGTATAGTGTGATTTTTTTTTTAGGTGGTTAAAATACCTTTTGTCGCTGGCTCCCATCCACAGCAGTACATTGCTTAGCTTCTGTCTCAGACTCCAGCGTGCTTTTTCAAACTGGGGGCATGCTGACTGACATCTACTATATGTAACACACTGACTATGGATAAGTGGGCGGCTGTGGCTCAGAGGTAGAGCAGGTCGTCCACCAATCGGAAGATCAGTGACTCGATCCCCGGCTCCTCCAGTCTGCATGTCGAAGTATTGAGCAAGATACTGAACCCCAAGTTGCTCCCGATGGCTGTTCCATTGGTGTGTGTGTGTGCGTGTGCGTGTTAAAAAAAAACTGAGTAGCAGGTGGCACCTTGTAGGGTAGCAGGTATAGGGTAATAATGTGTGTGTGAATGGGTGAATGTGACTCGTAGTGTAAAAAGCACTTTGAGTGGTTGGATGACTAGAAAGGCGCTATATAAATGCAGGTCGACGACCAAGTACCCCATGCAACCCCACAACTAAAAATCCAAACTACCCCTTTAATATGAATTCTTGTACAGAAGAATAATGTTTAGATTTTGTGGCGTTTGTCTAGTGGGACTGATAAAAAGAAAGACCCTACCTTGCTGTCCTCAAAAGGTCTGACTAGTCTCCCTTTAGCCGAAAGGAAAAAAAAAACCATCACCTCTAATAACTTCTCTACAGCCTCTAACAGGTGCTGTACATCTGCGGTGCCACAACTGAATCTACAGTGTCTGAACACACTCACACAACTACACACACCTACAGAGCCTTCTACGCACAAACCTGTGCACTTCTGCACGTGGTTTATGCATCAGAGAAACACATTTACGCACACACCCGAGAAATTCCACTCTTCTTTACATAAACGCACCTGTTTGACTGTCATTACCTCACCGAGGATATCCATCACTGTATCGATGCACCTCAGCTTCCTCACATTACCCTCCTCCCCTCCACCCCCTGTGTGCTCTCACTGTGAGGGGGACGGCAAAGGCGATGAGAGCCCGCCTCCTCCCCTCCTATTGGGCTGTGTGAGGACTCCAGGCTGGCGGAGGAGGAGGGGAGGAGGGGGGGCTGGTTGCAGCGCTGCGTCTGACAGCTTTGCAGGCTGAGCGCAGTTTGACTCGCCGGCTGCTCAGCGGGGACTCTACTTCGTGGTGTTATTACCAGAAATATTACTATTGTTAATCCGGCAGGGTAAAGTGTTTCAAGCCTCCGGAATATTTCTGTCTCAGCCGGGACCTGAGAGCCCAGAGGCGGACTGACTCCACAGCATCACAACGCTCTACTTCGATTTGGACACGTTTGTCGAGTGCGTCTTCTCCTCAATCCACCTGCCTGCGCGCGTCGGGAACAGGAAGCCCATGGAGGGATGTCGCGATGCTGTGCACAAGGAGAACTAAAACTTTGGTGTCGACATGTGTGATCCTGAGCGGCATGACCAACATCGTGTGTCTCCTCTATGTCGGCTGGATCACCAACTATGTCGCCAATAACGGAGGTCCCAAAGTTGCGGAGAGCGGCGGGGAGGCCGACAGAAACTTGGAGGAGGACAGTAAAGGGGAAACGTTGAGGATTATCGAGAGGCTCGACCGGCTGGAGAGCGTCGTCAACGAGCACATCAAAGGTCAGCACAGTGTGTTCTTGTGGTGAAAGTTTGGAGTGAATGTGTCAGAGGCAGCATTAGATTAGGACTGGAATGACCTGAACCAGCCTGCAGAGAAAAGTATTAACTCACTGTAGATCACCAACACCTTAACTCTCTGTAGGAATACTATACATGTCACATAAATTATTGAAACATTCGTTCATTTATTAATTAGTTGACTTACAAAAAAAAAAACAATTCCAAATATTCACAGCTTCTAGCTACTTAAAAGTAACTTTTTTATCTGTTTCCCTGCTTTATATCAGTGTAGGATGACTAATTGTTTGCCTTAAAACTGTTGAAGTTGTCACCAGGGGCTCAGGAAACTTGTGATGGGCATTTCACACCGTTCTTTACACACATTTATCAATTAATTAGGAAAACAACAAACGGATTAACGGATGAGGAAGAAATAAATCAACCCTAAATTTCCTCCCTTCAGTTGCGTCACATGTAAACCTTAATAGTTGGATAATTATTTCACTTAAGTTACAGTAATATTGAGGTGAAGTCGCCCAGCTGGCACATGACTGATCTTCAACAGCGAAATGTGGTGGAAATGTTATATTAAATCAGGTGGATGGAGGTTGCCAGGCAGAAGGCAATTTCAGCCTCAGTCGTGACCTGTATTTGCTTTTCAGGTAGCTGAGGGAGGAAACTTCACTTTCACAAATATAATTTGTTGCAAAGGCAAAATGTACTTTCAGACATATTTTAATTGCTGACAAGAAAAAAAATGTTTAAAAAAATATCAAAAATGATCAAACAATAATTTGGCAACCCCCCTGCATTAACTCTGAGGAGCCTGAGGGGTCCCTGACCCCTTGTTGAAGACCCAGGTTTTAAGAGGTTTAAAAATACTCTACTTTCAACACATTCTCACTCCAACTTTGTCACATAACAACATTTGGTTATTGACTTCCCACGTCAAGATGTGACGTGCAAGGTAGCCTGGGTGTGTTGGTTGTTGACATTCTGGACACCGTGTTAACTTCAGCCTGTTACGTGCATTGCCTGTTTTCAAATCCACCTCAGTTGTTGGGCCCACTCACCCCATTTAGATTTTTGCCACCTTAACTTTCGTTGCTGTCCAGCGGCATTTCCCCCTGATACCGCCAGCTGCCATTAAACAATAACGGTGACCTGCCATGTATCATGCTGGCGTGAAAGGACAGCTTTTTTCGTCGGTGTCTAATGCTGGAAGTCACTGACCATGTGCCAGCCTCTCATAGAGACTGAAAGGCTCCAAAGCCAGGAAGTGTTGGTAGGATGGTGTCAGTCTGGAGTTGCTCATGCTCAGCCATTCACAG
This sequence comes from Epinephelus fuscoguttatus, assembly GCF_011397635.1. Taxonomy (NCBI): domain Eukaryota; kingdom Metazoa; phylum Chordata; class Actinopteri; order Perciformes; family Serranidae; genus Epinephelus; species Epinephelus fuscoguttatus. The sequence continues at coordinate 5,089,353 of NC_064755.1, forward strand.
CAAAACTCAAGAAGTACCCTGGCTTAGAATGTGAACATGACGCAAGTCTGTCCCTGTCCAATAGGTTCAGCCATACAGGATATAATCACAGCCGAGTGATGCGCATGTTTTACATCCATTATGTTGCACCATTCTTGAGCTGTAAAGACCAAGCAGCCCAGTCTCACAAAACTGTTACAGCGATCATGATATTGAATATTGGGTTTTAAATTTTGAATTATTGATCAAGACGTAACCTTTAAGAGAGAATTGCGATGTGACTAAAAAGTATCCCCTCAAACATAGTGCATTCTGAAAAGTTCACAAAATCCTGAATTTCCTTTTTAATACTTAGAGATATTTGAACTCGGACATCCGGAGGGAGCTCGGAGTAGAGCCGCTGCTCCTTTGCATTGAAAGGGGTCAGTTGAGGCGGTTCGGGCATCTGATCAGGATGCCACCTGGGTGCCTCCTGCCGGAGGTGTTCTGGGCACGTCCCGCTGGTAGGAGGCCCCGGGGCAGACCTAGAACACACTGGAGGGAATACATATCTCATCTGGCCTGGAAGTGCCTTGTGGTCCTCCAGGAGGAGCTGGAGTGTTGCTAGGGAGAGGGATGTCTGGGGTGCTTTGCTCGGCCTGCTGCTTCCGCGACCCGGCCTTGGATAAGCGGATGAAAACGGATGGATGGATGGATGGATGGATGGATGGGTGGATAGAAATTTGAAGTAATTTCTCACAGTGAAACATACTGTAGTAGGGCTGCAGCTAACAGTGTTTTGTCCGACCAACAGTCGGACACCCCAAAGAGTCCACTGATTCTGCACATCAAAGTCTGTTTACAGTTGTTAAAGAGTACTACTGCATATATGAAAATAGCTGTAAAGTCTTTTGTGGCTGTGGAGGAAGCTGTGTGAACTGTGATAGATTCAGGTTTGAAAATATAAAAAATTCCAGGGGGTGTGGAGTTAGAAAGAAGGGAGCTTACCAGACCTCTGTAGCCCGCTCCTCACCGCAGCTGGAGGTTAACAGCAGGAGACTGCAAGCATAACACACCCAAAACTCCAACTGAGCTGTTGGCGGTCCAGTTGCATTGTAAGTAATGTAGACACCAGGCAAGAAGAATGTGTGATATAAAAAAGATGTTATCTCTTGTACTGCATTGATTCTGATCCTGTTTATTTAACTGTGTGTGACTCACAAAATGTAGGAGAGCAATGCTAAATTATTCAAATACTCTTTAAAGAAATTACATAAACGATTAATTGCAGATTAATTTTCTGTCAGTCGATAAACAGATTAATCAACTAATCTTTTCAGCTTTTTTCCACATAAAGTCAGAGTTTCCACAGGACAAGAAAGGAGCACTTTAATTAGTCCCTCCAGGGTGTTGCGATCGCAACAATTAACACAAATTCAGGCACTCCCCAAGCATTCTGTGAGACCTTTAATTGTGACCAATCACAGCAACTCTACAGCAGATTTCATAATTTAAAATGGGTTAAATCTCATTTCATTGTAGAGCAGTGCACAGCGTATTGTTTCACTGAGCCCCTTCTTGCCCCTCTTTTCTCATTAGTGTGAGCTCTGTGCCTGGGGTTAGGGTTAGGGGTAATTATCAGAGATGTGATGTGTGGCTGATGTGACAGAGTCACACACACACACACACACACACACACACACACACACACACACACACATACACACACATGGTGACAGGGCTAATTGTTAGCATCACACAGCTTACATCATCCTTCACAAATAGATTCTAAATCTGTGGGATACACTGAATGCTCATGATTATAGACTCCAAATCGGAGATGGCATTTTTCAGTTGCCCCTGCAATTCATTGCAAAATACGCCCATAATCATTGCAACATGCATCTGAGTTTTTTGTAGAAGCTGCCATGAAATCAGACATTTCAGACTGCATCAATCTCAGAAACTGACAGCAAAATCCTAGAGGGACTGTAGGGATGCATGATAATGTCGGCATGTCATCGGTTGAGTTGTACCGATACCAGTTTAGGAAATGCCTCCGATACTGCCTAAAATGTGGTATCGGGTATCAGTGAGTACAGCCTATGACCAATCCGATACCGCGTAATGCCTCACGTCATTACGCATACGCACGCTACAGGCAAACGAAACGGAAATGGAGCGGAGTTTAAAAAGCATTCTACTGTAGCCTTTAAAATGTCTTTCTTACCAAATTGTGTGGCTGCACTTTAACCTGTGTCTTGATCTGTGTCAACACTGGATAATAATAATAATAATAAAAAGTTTTATGGCATTCATTCTACTATTATGTATTTATTTCTTAAAGCCCTAAACTTTAATTTTGAGGTGATTTTGGCGACCCTGTGGACAAAAGCGGTAGTGTTTTGCCGGAATGAAGGCTACATTTCCCATGAGCTCTAGCGTGTATTGCGCCTATTTATAATAGTCACTATTTCATTTCACTACTAGTCAAATGTAAGCAGCTAGGTAAGATGACGTGTGCTGTCTGAGTGCCGTAAATCGTTTCGTCCTGGATGCGACCTGGGGCGGACCCAGAGACAGTTTCCTAAAGGTATGGATATACACTATATAGAAATAGCTTATCTTCACACCGATGGTCTCATTTGCTGTTGTAGGTCACGCACAGACATCAGCAGAAACGAGAGACCTTTGCACATCCAGTTAAAAGTTCCTTGTAGTGACTTTAATATTTTAAATAGGAATTTAGGAGTTGAGACATACAACAGTTCATATCCAATCCATTTTTATTTTACGTGCTGGTATCAGATCGGTATTCGGTATCTGCAGATACCTAAGGTTCAGGGATTGGAATCAGTATCGGGAAGGAAAAAGTGATATCGGTACATCTCTAGTCATCAGTATTGGCCGATGTCGACTTTAGAATGAAGAATCAGCCAACATGCTTTTTCTCATTTTGCACAATGAATCAACATTTTATACACTGAAAGCATTCTATTTCATGTCTCCATCTGCTGGTGGACCATCACAATAAGAGTGTGCATGCATAATATGATGTTAATTCCACTACAGAAGAGACTTGATGATCACTAAAATTAGGTGGGGAAAAAGTGGATATGTCGATATCGGTATCAGTTATCAGTCAAATGACTTATTATATATCGGCATATCAGATATCGACAAAAATCCAGTATCGTACATCCCTGTATAATGTAGTAAAAAAATTACTTTGCTCCAAGGATAAAGTTTTTTCTGGCTAGTGCAGAAGTTAGCATCACACTGGTACCATTGTCAAAAAGTATATGGGATTTTTTTTAGGATTATTGCAGAAAATAAGGTCTGTGACAACAAATGTTTATGATCCTTACACATTTTGTTCAGCAAGATAATCTTCACAAATGAATACTACTTTCATAATTTTTGGAGCCTAAAGTCAATCACCAGCAGGAAAAAGCTAACGTTAGGCTCTAAGCGAACTAGGCTATACCACAGACACCTGTGGAAATGTTGCCACCACAACAAGGCTGTAAAGCTGTGTCCGGTGTGATGATATTCTGTAGTCTCATTTAGCAACTTGTTGGCAACTGCCTTTTCTAAGACATAAAAGCTTCAGAATTCACAAATGGGGTATTTACAGAAATATTTTCGGTTGTCGAACAAAACATATGAGTCTCTTAAGCTTGCGTTAACCACAGACCTTATTTCAGGCAACCAAAAACCCATTCAAAAATTGCACTAACCTATCTCATCTCTGGGTTTTCAGACTCATTCTTGGAGCACTCCATTTCAAGTTCTTGTAGGAGCAATGCTGGTTCTTTTTAGTTCATCATAATGCTTAGTTGTAGCTTTGAGCGATGTCCAAAGTGAGAAGAGCATCAAGTCCATTGACAGTTAGTGTCCCATTTTAATGTACTATTTGTATTTGCGTCAGCGTCCCATTTATATCCCTCTCTGGCCAACTCTTCAAGTCCACCCTAAATTCAGAAATCAGATTAGGTCATTTGTCTAAAAACACAATTCAGGTCAGAGCTGGACAAACTTTTACATGTCAGGCAGAATTTACAAACTTGTTACCAGAGATACCTCATTTTGGTCTGTTTACTGTCAGTGGAAGACAATGGTTTTGTTCATTGATAAAATGTTTCAGTGATACACACACAGGACCAATAGTATTCTCCCTGGGTCCTCTATGTTTTAATTATCCTCTTCAGAGCTGTACATCAGTGAGTCAACACATTAAGAAGTGGGACAAAGTCTTCCTTTATCTTTTGCTAAATGGGACAGTACACGACTCTCTAACCGAACGTAGGCTGTAGGAGAAATATGCACTGTGTTGCAGCACCGAGATGATTAACGCTGGAGCGGTGTTCAGCGAGAGCTCTTCTCTAATGCCAATAGACGGCGAGAGAATGCCATTCCTTGGAAAGATAAGGGCTGTAATTTATCAAACATCTCAGAGAAGGTCTGTTGATCCAGGATTAATTTTCTGTTTCAGATGAGCTTGTTGAAAACATGCTGCTAATCAGGGAGATTGGAATAATACATGTGAGAGGGAAAACATCATTTCAGATGCAGTGATACATAAATGCTGATGCTTACAGGCACACATACAGTACATATACTGTTACACTTACAGTGCAAGGGATTACTGTATTTTTTGTGTGCCATTTTTACCTTTGCATCAGTATTCAGTGCCCAAACACCTTTAAATACACAATACTGTACACAAAAAAAGGTCGATCCAGTTTTAAAAGACATAAGATCTAAGACTTTAGACTCTATCACTAGTATGATGCTGATGCCTGACAGAATTTAACAATTAATACTTTAAATGTCATTTCATATAAAGTATTTTAAGTATATGCTAATGAATAGACATTTCAGTTATCAAGCAGACAGGAGCAGGGCTTTGATTGATCTTTGCCTTTCATGTACTTATTAAACTTCTAATCCTAAAAAATTTCTTTATGTGCCCAGCTTTAAGGACAGAAATAATCTGCATTTTTACAAATACCAAATGAATGAATGACATTCCCATAAATCCATTTTCCACCAAAATTACAACATATATGTGTTTTTTAAAAATGCTATTTTTCTTTTTAACCTGTCACAAATAAGCGATAAAATCATCCACACGTATGGACATCCATATAACCCATTCAAGTGAATATGATATCTCAAGAACACCTTAAGGGAAAAAAATTGGCGCAAACGTCCACTTGGACTTAACGATTAACTGATCAGCTTTAAGTGGACAAAGGTCAAGGTCACTGTGGTCTTCAATCCACCTCATTCTTGTAAATGAGATATCTTCAGAAGGCCTCAAGGGACTTTCCTGAAATTAGGCACAAACATCGACTTGGAGTCAGCAATATACTGATTAGATTTTGGTGGTCATAGGTCAAAGGTGAATTTCACTGTGACCTGGTCTGTTTCACTTTTGGGAACATCATGTCATAAAAACACCATGGGGAAATTTCTTTCAAATTTGGCACAAATGTCCACTTGGACTCAAAGATTAACTGATTAGAATTTAGCGGTCAAAGATCAAGGTCATTGTCACCTTGTATTTGTCACATTCTGGTGAAGGTTATATCTTAACTGGGCCTTGAGGGTATTTCCTCATGGCACAAATGTCCTAATGATAAACTGATTAGATTTTGGTGGTCTAAGGTCAAGATCAACATGACCTTGCAGCCATCTCATTATCAAGAATGCAATATCTCTGTTCTTCACATCTGGCATAAACGTCTTCTTGGAGTCAAGGATGAACTAATTAGCATTTGGGCAAAGATCACTGCGACCTCACAAAATATGTTTTTGGCCATAACTCAAGAATTCATATGCTAATTATGACAAAAGTTTTACACAGATATTTAACAGGATAAAATGATGAAGGAATGACACCTGCGCTTCACCAACTGGGTGTGGCCAGGGGGATTTTGCAAGTTTGGCACACCGTACGCGATGGCACAGCTATTCCTCTTTCCCACCTCCGTCCCTCCTACCTGCGCAAGTCGGAAAGAGGGAGGAGAGAAGGCGTGGAGTGGGTTTTACACACATCACACCAATCAAATGAGCCCCTCTCCTCGCCCTTAAATGCGCCGCTTGAAGATGTAATGAGAGTTTACTCAATTCGCCATGGCAGAAGAGAGCAGCAGCGTCAGACGGCCAAACTTCTCTCAGGAGGAAACTGATGTTTTGGTCCGGGAGGTCCAAGCTTGCAGCGTCCGAATATATGGAACTGCGAGTAGACCTCCACGGGCTGATGATGCAAAGGTAGCCTGGGAGGAGGTCACCACAATTGTAAATCAATGTTGCGTTTCTCTCGTGTGTGCATGCTCTCTCTTTCTCTCTCGCAGTCTCACTCTGTTTCTTTTCTTTTGACTTTTCTAAGATGACAGATGCTGAATATATACTCCCTATCTGATGCTGTGGCTGTTTGTGGTTGGCTGAGAGGGATGTGAACTCATTAGTTTGCAGCTGTGTTAATCAAATCAGGTTGGATTTCCATTACGCGTGCCAAACGTGCCAAACGGTGCCAATCCCCTTTGATCTGACATCAGATGTGACAGGACGGTCGATATAGAGATACATTTATGTGCTGATTGCAGATAGTTGCATTGAATAGTGGTTTTTGGGGTATTTATTGCATCGTTAATGTGCCTGATATTCATACATAAATATTGCTTGTCACTATTGGAAGTTACAATTTTAAATTGCGCTCTGTTATGTATACAATACACAGATGCCTTTGAAACACGTAATCTTAACATGACAAAATATTAAAAATATAACACATTTAGTTAAATTAGTTGGCAATTAGCAGGTTAAAGATCCAGATTAGGTTCTTGATTGTGAATTATCTATGTAAATAGACTCAATAGATTACATGTTCTTTCTACATGTTGAGTGATGATAATAAAAATATCTGTAAGGACAGCCGGATCACAGCCTCTTCGGCCTCTGTGCCTGGGTTCAGCAGGGGCAGCAGGAGCAGCTGAAAGAATTATTTGAGACAACATGTTTTTTTTTTTGTTTTTTTTTTGTGGCTTTTTGATCATTTGAATGAATAAATCTGATTTGAAAAATGTTTAATTTACGTTGTAAAAAACAGAGCTTTAGGCTATTAAGATTCAAATAATTTGAAGACGATGTATACAAAACTGCTGTAGGCTATATGTTATCCGTATCATTTGTTAAAATAAATGTTAAATAGCTTTACATTCCGACGGGTCCATGTCATTGGTTCGACAGCCCATTGGTTCAACATCCCATTAGTCCGACTGTCCGCGGTGCTGAACGGCTCGCGGCGGGTGTATGGTGCACCGCAACCGGCTTGAGGCGGAGCAGGCTCACAGCTTATGAGTTTGTCACTTTCTTTTTCATTTTAACCCACACCATGATCTTTTCCTGACCCTAACCAAGTGGTTTTTGTGCCTAAACCTAACCAGACCTTAACCACAGGGCATCATGATGATTTCGGAACGGACTTCGGAACAATGAGTTTAATATGGTCGGAACAATGGGATGTCGGACTAATGGGCTGTCGAACCAATGGGCAGTTCCCATTCCGACTGCCATCACTGATTTAGAGTTTATCCATTACGCACAAAACATCTCTGGTTTCCCGTTCCCACTTCATTCAAAACCCCACAAATGAATCTTCTGTTTGTTTGGTGACCGCTGTATTTTTTTGTGTGTGCTTATGCATTTCTTTGCCTCCAGTTTCATAACAAGGCATTTACTCTTCACCTCTGACATGGTTCTTTGCACTACGGAGACAACATTAACAGCATCTGTTACCTCCCTCCAGGCCTTTGCTTTGCCTGTCCCTGTCACACCACTACTAACTGAAGAAAATAAAATGTTTTTTCTTCAGTCCACTTCACCCAAAATTATTTTGATCTCCGCTTTGGAAAAATTATTTTTTCTCTCTCTCTCTTTCTTTGTTTTGCGCCATGACTGGCAGGTCGACTGGATGCACCTACACCTCCTTAAATGGTGGTCATTGGCTATTCATGGGCGGGGATTTATGCTAATTGCTGATTACCCGGAGCGTGCTGTCACTTTACAATGGATTGGCATTCATGATCATACACACGTGTTTACGATCAAATCTGAGTTTCCCGCAGCGTTCCTGAATCCGGAGTAGGTTTTAGTAGAGTAGGCTTTTATGTGCAAATCTACACACAGATTTACTCACTTTTCATGAATGAGACCCAGTGAGTCTTTCAAACTCCATGCCAAGTAATTTTAAACAATGCTCCAGCGCTGCTTGTACAAAGACAGTATTTTGTGGTGGCGTGTCATAGCATTGCAGCGTTAAAGGGGCAAAAATTAGCACATCCACCCTGATGTTGTGCCATATTTCCATCACTGCAGATCAGAGCTGATAGGTGCTGGATTGCTAATTACCTGTGACTACTTAGAGTCATCCCAGGAATGAATGCCAGTTGTAACCTTTTCTATTTATTACAAAAGCCAGATTTTATTGTCCAGTGGGAAAGGGGCTATAGAGTACCTCAGCCAACAAGTTACTGCTTTTAGACACTTCAAGTACCTGCATTCTTTACGTCATTGTATCAGTTTCTCTGGAAATAAAGGGACGTAAAATCTAAACTAAATCCAAATGTGAACAAAGCCAGCTGTTAGGTCACAGTGCCGGCCTACAACAGGGTGCACTCAGTTTCCACTCTGGATGGGGATTGTAAATTGCTATTGTCCCACTGATTCAAAAAGTGTGAGAAGATAAATAGAGGACATTATCTTGCTCCCTGAGGTAAAGGATGAGATGCAAATCTAAGAAACTTTTACACACACCTGTATGTGCTGATTTACACTAACTTCAGTATTTTCTAATGCAGCACTTTGGATCCTCGTAACTATTCAAAGTGCAGCTCCTCTTTGTGCTGAGAAAGGTTGGTATGATACAAAGCACACCACTCATCATTAACATGGAGAATGGCAGACTGATGGTGTACTGAACTGTTCAGAAGTGCTAATAGAATCTGCATAGGCTGCGGGGTTACAGCGGGTGAGTAAATTTAGCCGCCGGAGTGCTTGGCACACTCCTCTCCTCCACTCCGCCCGGTCCTCGAAGCTGGTGCCAGATTACATTATCAGCCAGAGGCTGATGTGTTTATGTGTTTATGCTTTGTCACTGATACAAAAAGACCAGACTGCGGAACCAACATGCAGGTTTGAATGAGAATAATGCAATCAGAGTAATACACTGTAGGTAGGCAGTTGAGAAAATATAAACTATACTTTGATTAAAAAAAGAAGAAGAAAACGTTCATTCACTGGCTCTGAACTGGAGTGTCTGAATGAGTGTTATATGAGCATATTACTGATACTCTTAAGTGCTTAATGTTCCTGTACATCTAAAAATATGGTGGTGTAGTCACAATTCAATGTGTTAGCTCTATGTTGTGTCACTTCATGAGCTCAGACATGGCATATTGTCTCTAATTCTGAACTAACTACCAAAGTTCAAACTGTAGAATTATGATGTGTTCAATCTTAAATAAAATGTGCCATTAAAATAGAGAGAAAAAATAGATATGCATATACATAAATAAAGACAGATGAAATATCCCAAATAAATTGTGACATTTAATTCAATTAAAACTCAACTCATTATTATGAAAGGTAATTCAATCTGTGAGTTTTTATGCCTTCATGTTGGCAATAGCTGTGGCTGGAGGCATTATGTTTTTGGGTTATTAATCCCATTCTTGTAAACACAATATCTCAAGAACACCTCGAGGGATTTTTTTCAAATTTGGCACAAATGTCCACTTAGACTTAACAATTAACAGATTAGATTTTGGTGGTCAAAGGTCAAGGTCAATGTGACCTTGGTTCGTCTCATTCTTGTAAATGCGATTTTTCAAGACCACCGTGAGGTGTTTTTTTTTTTTTTCTTCTTCTTCTTCTTCAAATCTGGCACAAATGTTCAATTGGACTCAAAGATGAACTGATTAGATTTTGGTGTTCAAAGATAAAGGTCACTGTGACCTTGCAGCCATCTCATTCTCATTAACAGGCTATCTCAAGAACACCTTGAGTGAATTTCTTCAAACTTGGAACAAACGTCTACTCGAACCCAACAATGAACTGATTAGAATTTGATCGTCAAAAATCAAGGTCACTGTGACCTTGCATCCATCAAATTCTCATAAATTCAACATCTCAAGAAGGCCTTAAAGGAAGTTTCCTCACATTTAGCAAGTTCACTCTAGCCTCACAAAACATGTTCTTGGCCATACCTCAAGATTTCATACTTATTTATAATTATGGGGGGTTGGTGAAGCATCCATTTTTTTTACATACATGGATGTAAAATGTTAGTGAAAAACTTGAATGGTTCGCAAAGGCATATGACTGCGTTAGTTTTTTCATTATAAAAATATTTATTTTAAAATCACTTTTTTCAAAAGTTGGTTCGTATTTCACAATGGCACTGATTCTTAAAGACACTTTGTTATTTTAATCACTTTTCATGATTTTGCAGTTGGTACGTATCCCTGCTCCCTCAGGTCTGAGCTCAGCCCAGCTAATTAGCAAGCTCCTGTTGGTTACAACAACCGAAGAGAAAGGCATTTCATGTTTTTGTTCTTTAGAGTTGTGTGTCTTTCCCTTAGGATGTGTTTGGACATGGTAGTAACATGTGAAAGTGAAACATGAAAATAATCAAATAAACTGAACTTAAATGCCACATTTGTGCAGACACATACGCACACTCTCCAGTCAGACTCTTGGAAGGGGTCAGATAATTTTCTGTGATAGGGTTTTTCAGATTGTCTTTTATCATTTTGAGGTTCTCAACACCAGTGACACCGGCAATTCTTGGTTTGACAGATTTGGTCCTCGGTCTGTTCATGCAGTAAAGACATTTGAGGACAAGTTCACTTCATTTTCACGCCAGCTAAACACCTAAACCTGGGATAGCCATTTTCATTTTTGCAAAAATTGGGGGAAATAGCACTTACTTAGTCTTCAAGTGTATCAGAATGAAAGGTGAGGGGTAGTGACTGGTGACAGCACCATTGTAATGAAGAGTGATGTTATGTATTAAATAAAATTAAATTTTGACTGGGGAAAATAATTGAAATAAAAAAGAAAAAGAGTTATTTTTAAATAAAACATTGTATGATGATATTAAATTGAACGCCAATGAAAATAATTATTATGAAAAAAAATTTTTGTAAACAATTTGTAGATTTAACTCTTTAATGAGTTTTTAACCTCTGTTATAAAACTAGATAAAGTTTTAATGTTTGGTGATTTTAACCTGCACATCGCTTGCTGGTCGGCCAGCCCCCTCGCTGTCGTCATCGGTTCCGGCCAATCACCGCTTCACCGGCCCCTCGTCTGAACCTTTAAAAGGTGCACAGAGTCAAGAGCAATCATGGCTGTGATTTAACCTGAGCAGTCTGCCTCGCTCCGTTTGTGTTTTCAGCTGCTGTAATCTGTTCGTTGTTGTTGTTGTATTTGGGAATTTATGGGCTTTAGGATTTAGCTTTGTAGCCTAGTCACATATCCTTTGCACACACACGTAGATTGTTTGATGTATGGTACAATAGCTTTATGGGTGTTGGTTTGAGTGTTGTTTTGTTTGTGAGGTAAGTCATAGAGCAGACAGACAGATTTGTTTAAGTTTTGTTATTCTGGGTGGGTGGCCTTCCACCACCGTTAGTTAAGTTAGTTGGGGTGTTTATTTTGTTGGTGACAGGTCAGAGTTTTGTTTTAATTGTTTTATGGTTTGCTGTCAACTGCCGCCCTTCCCTGAGTTTGTTTAAATGTAATTCACCGCCGAGGCTCCTTCCGTGAAGCCCGATTTTCGGGTTGTGTTGCGGAGCCTGCGAGCGCATTTTCTTTTTGTGTGCCGCTTTTTACACAAGCGTAGCTTGTATTGTTTATTTTGTGTATGAATAAACGGCAGCTTGCCTTATTCACTTCATTGTTTGGTTTTATGTTGCTTCCCTTACCCCTAGACACATACTGGGTTGTAACATACTTCACAGGCTGCCTCTAATTTTCTTGACATTACAGAGTCTTTTAATTTTAAGCAGCATGTCTCTGGCCCTACACACAGAGCTGGTCATACCCTGGACTTAGTCTTTTCTTATGGTCTTTGTATTGATAGTATTCGCTTAGAGGACCTCCATTTTAGTGATCACAAATGTGTTTTATTTAATGTCTCTTTTGATCTGGATCTTTTGCCCAGTAAACATTTCTCCCGCCACCGCATCATCAACCAGAGCACAATGGAAAATTTCTCTGCCTTATTTAACCCTGACGTACTTTTTAACTGTAGTGAGGTAGAGACTTTTGTTGAGTTATTTAATGAGCAGTGCTCAAATATACTTGACAGAGTGGCCCCCTTTAAATCCAGACTTGTGTCTATTGTTAAATCCTCTCCCTGGATTGATAACCACATTCGTAGTGTTAGGTGGGACTGTAGGAAATATGAACGTCTATGGAAAGCCACCAAACTTGACATCCATCGACAACATCTTAAAGAACTCTTCGGGCATTTTAATGAAATGGTGAGAGATGCTAGGTCTGCATACTTCGCCAAAATTATTGAATCTAGCAAGGGAAATTCTAGTGTCCTTTTTGACACCATTAACTCTATTGTATCTCCTGTTCTGCCACCTCCTCCTGTTTTCTATTTGTATTAGTATTTTGTTGATAAAGTCAACACTGTCAGAGCAAGCATCTCCCCATCCTCCTATCATCTGCCCGTTGGTAACCCCAGCCCCACAATTTTGAACTCCTTCTCACCTATATCTATAGATGACCTCTCAAATTTGGTGTCAAAAATCAAGCCATCATCCACCCCTTTCAACATTCTACCTCCATCTCTGTTTCTTAAAGTCTTTAATTCCATTGGCCCATCTATCGTATCCATGATCAATCTCTGCCTGTCAACTGGCTCAGTTCCTTCCCAGCTGAAACATGCTGTTGTGCAGCCATTGCTGAAAAAAACAAATCTTGACTCTTCCCTCCTAAAAAACTACAGGCCTATCTCCAAGCTACCTCTTCTCTCCAAACTCCTGGAAAAAACTGTTGCTGGGCAGCTCTCCTCACTGATAGATTCACGTATGTTGTATGACACCTTTCAGTCCGGTTTTCAAAAGCTGCACTCCACTGAAACGGCCTTGGTTAAAGTTACTAATGATATCCTGATGGCGGCGGATGATGGGAAATGCTCTCTCCTTGTTGTACTAGATCTCAGTTCAGCTTTTGATACAGTTGATCACAAGATCCTCTTGAGCAGGTTGTACCATTATGGTATCTCTGGGTCTGCATTAGACTTTTTAAAATCATATCGGACTGATAGGAGTTTTTCTGTGTCTGTGGGTCAGTTCATGTCTGTCCCGGCACCTTTGTCATGTGGTGTCCCGCAGGGTTCTGTCCTCGGTCCTATGTTATTTGCCCTCTATATGTTGCCTCTAGGTCGCATTATTGACAGATTCGAAGGCATTTCCTATCATTTCTATGCAGATGACATTCAACTGTACTGTTCATTTTTACCTGAAGAGGTTCACAAACTATCTAATTTACTTGATTGTCTGGAGGCCATAAAAATCTGGATGTCAGACAACTTCCTACAACTTAATAATGAAAAGACAGAAACCCCAATTGTTGCCCCAGACATTGTAATCTCAAACGTGAAGTCTTGTATCGGGTCTTTAACCAACTGTGTCCAACGCAAACTTCGTAATTTAGGTGTCATATTCGACCAAGCCCCATCATTTGATAATCACGTCAGCCTACTCACCCGATCTTGTTTCTCACAACTTAGGAACATTGCCAAATTAAGGTCAGTTGTGTCCAAAGCTGAATTGGAAATGATCATTCATGCTTTTATTAGCTCTCGCTTAGACTATGCCAATGCATTTTTTACCTGTTTGAATAAATCCTCTCTGGCCCGTCTCCAAACTATCCAAAATGCTGCTGCCCGTAGCAGTAAGAGGGCTCATATCACTCCAATCCTGTCCTCCTTGCACTGGCTTCCAGTAGAATTCCGAATCAACTTTAAAGTATTGCTCCTGACTTTTAAAGCCCTACATGGTCTAGCCCCTCATACATCACAGACCTCCTTCAACCTCACACTCCCTGTCGCACTCTAAAATCCTTGGATCAGCTCCTACTGTCAGTTCCACGTACTCGTTTCGTCACCCGTGGAGACTGAGCTTTCCAAGCGGTTGCTCCCAAACTTTGGAATGCCCTCCCCTTTTCGTTGCGATCCGCAGCATCATGTGACACTTTTAAAAAACAACTGAAAACACTGCTCTTTAGCCAGGCCTTTGGTTAACTAACTCCTTTTACCCCATCAATCTCTTACTATTTTTCTTTTATCTAATGTTTTATTTACATTTTGCACTTTGCAGACACCTTGTCTTTTGCCTTGCTTTGTTTTTGATGCTTGTTTTGTGCTTTGTTTTTAATGTTGTGTTATATTGTTGTACTTGCTTTGTCCACTGGAAAGCACTTTGTGATCTAGTATCTGTGAAAGGTGCTATATAAATAAAATTTACTTACTTACTTACTTACTTTACTGACTGTGTATTTCATAATGCCTTATTTATTTATGTGCTATTGAACATGCTGGGGCTCCATATGGAATAACGTCCAAATTCAGTTTTAGGGTGGATTGTCCTTTTATCTGTCTAAGTAGAAATAAGAAGTCCTGGTTCTGTTGAAGGTGTCAGGTGCCATGTTCCATCGCTGGCTATGCTGAGGCAGAGTCTCAGACAGGAAGACACTCGGGTCATGAAACAGTGCATATTTTAACACATTTGTTTACAGCCATTCATTTCCACACTGCAGGGATGCTTAGATGTGAGATACACAAGATTAAGAGCATGAGAATAATTATTCCTCAAACATAAAATAGGTTGTTGGCTGCAATTCTTCCTTTCAGCCTTCTGCATTTTCAGAGGATCTGTCTCCTCACATGTGATGTCGCGTTTTGATCCGTGTTCTGCATTGTTTGTTTCTATCCAGCCAAGTACAGTCTTATTTTTAGTAAGCTCTTTATGAGTCAGTGCAAGTTGATCCATGTTGACAGTCTACTGAAGAGGAGGAGTGCGCAGGGTGGAGGGTGGACTTCTGAGCATGTTCGTGTGTGCATCACAGTGTAAGTTGCATGTCTGGTGTGTCATCAAAGATACATGGCAGTGGTGAGAGGTCTGATGTGGATGTCACAGTTTGCCTATAGAGCCTGTGTTTCACTGCGTGAAGAACACCATCACTGTAAACATCCTGACATCAGGAGGTTCAGGCTGCCATGACACTGTAACACACAGGTGCACCGGGACGTTTGTACACAGATATCAGTCCTTTTTTTGGCTCGGTGCTCTGGATTTTCCCTGCCAGGTGCACTCTAAGATGCCTGAGGATAATGCAAAATAATGCAATTTAGACAAAGAGCATGAAGGAGAAAAAACACACTGATGTAATTTGACAACCAAAGGAACTGGATCATCCCTAGAGCTAAATTGGTTATATATTAAACTAAAAGGGCAATCAGAGAGCACAGACCTCCACCAAGGCCCCTTTCTTGCAGTGTTAACGAAAGTGAAAAATGATTTGTGTATCTGCCCCATTATTCCAATCCACTTCAAAATTTAATGGGTTTTTTCTTGGTCCCGGCTACCCCTTCCATCAAGTTTCATGAAAATCAGGCCAGCAGTTTTTCCATAATCCTGCTGACAAACAAACTGAAAACATAACCTCCTAGGCCGAGATAATCAAGAGTGACTTCTGTTCTTGTGAATGTTAAAGACCTCCCCTCCCTCACTTGCATCTGCACCCTCACACCACTGAAATTCAAAGGGAAGGTGCCGGGTAGGGTGTGATGACTTAGAGCCGGATACACTTCTATATTCTGGTTTTCGTCTGTCAGATGGAGGATGTGTGATGCTCGCAATTCCAGAGGTGTCACTTTCTTCAGATTAAAGCTCCATGACTTTTTTGCACCTCCTCTGTTACGTGGCTCTGATCCTTGACAGCAGTGTGCAGATTATTAGGTTATGTTTCAGGGGAGCTCACCCCTAGCATCGAATGTTGGAGATTTGTGATGCAGGATCCAAAATTGCGCCCAGATCCTGCCCAGAAGTAATGATGGATTTAAATCTGATCACCAGAGACTGTGTACACTCAGGATAAACTTTCATTCAATATTAAAGAAAGTCTTCTTTTTGTCTTCATGTGTTTTTTGGCCTGTATCAGAATTTATTCCCTTTTGTTTGTAAAGTATTCCTTATAGGGCTTTTTGCAGGGCGCTGACAAACCACAAGCCGTCAGTCTGCCATCGCTTGATGTCAGGCCATTGCCCTAGTTTTTGCAGTGTGTCACACACTGTTAACACTATGAGTGGTAATCACTAGAGGGCCAGTTATGATATAATAACAATATTTTAGTGATTTTAAATGTTTTATTATATTCTAAATAGGGCTGCTCGATTAATCGAATTTTAATCTAGATTACAATTTGGGGTTTCAGCGATTATGAAAACAAAATCGACATAAAACAATTATGCGCTTCTTGTCAGTACTCTCGTTGTCTTTTGTTGCAAATCAAATGCACCCGGAAGCTGTGCATGTGCAATACTGCCTCCTCTCCTCTATTCACTCCATGAGCCAGTCAAGTAGGTGAAATTGAATAATGTGAGGGGCAGGTGATTGCCGAAGATTTCAAAAACAGCGTGCAGAAAATGGCAGAGGGAGAGCAAGAGAGGTTGGTCTATATGTATGTGTGTGTGTGTGTGTGTGTGTGTGTGTGTGTGCGCGTGCACGCGCACATCAGGGCCGAACTCTGCCGTGCGCAATACAGAGAGCAGAGGAGAATTGTAAACACGCGACCATGTGGAGACAGAAATGACATGCCGTCGTGTAAATAAGTCATCACGTGCGCCGCATAATCGTGATTTCAATTTTGACCAAAATAATCGTGATTATGATTTTTTCCATAATCGAGCAGCTCTAATTCTGAGTATATTGCAATATATTATGGTCATTTGTCAACATCTGTTTTATGTTGAGGTGGCTGTGGCTGGGGCTCAGAGGTAGAGTGGGTCGTCCACCAATCGGAAGATCAGCGGTCCAATCCCCGGCTCCTCCAGTCTGCATGTCAAAGTATCCTTGAGCAAGATACTGAACCCCAAATTGCTCCTGATGATGCTTCCATCGGTGTGTGAGTGTGTTAAAAACAGAAGCAGGTGGCACCTTGTATGGTAGCCTCGGCCACCAGTGTATGAATGTGTGTGTGAATGGGTGAATGTGACTGGTAGTGTAAAAAGTGCTTTGAGTGGTCGGATGACTAGAAAGGTGCTATGCAAATGCAGGTCCATTTTCCAAATATGATCAAGTTTTCAGTCTGTTCATCCAAGCAAAATGTATCTTGTGGACTGAAAAACCCATTTCAGTCAGGAATACTTTTGTCAAAGATAACTTTATTTCCATTTGCAGTATTATATTTGCCGTTATGACTCCATTCAGGAGCCTCTCTGCCTTTCCTAGGCCTATGCAGAAAATAGAGAGAGCACACCTTTCCACCCTTCCACATGCCTATGTGGAAAGCCTGAAAGCAGAGAGAACACATCTCCCTGCCCGTCCATGCGCCTACACAGAAAGCCTAAGGCTGGGAGAGCAGCAGCAAAGACCCCCTGGGAACAGAACATAGCCAGCATCAATGACAAACAGAAATGACATTGATAAGTCAGACACAACATGAAAAACAGGAGCTGGGGTGGAGGCAGGTTGCAAAGTGGCTTGCAGAGGAAGCAGTAACAGTAGGCAGGCCTGAGCAGTTTAAATAAGGCGCCATGAATGAGATTTGCCATTTGGTTGCATAGAAAGGCATCATGCAATCTATCAGCTGACTTCCTTGCATTAATCAGCTGCTCCATCAGTTGACTGGGCTGCTTGAGCTCAGCTGATGTAGCTGGGATGTGAACTGAGTTTGACATCTTGTCCTGCCTGAACTAAAGCTCCACTCAATTTGATTTTATTATTCAAGTAGGCTTCCAGATGTTTGATTTATAGTTCATTAAAAAAATTGATACTTGGTATCATGCAAAATATCACGATACTACAGTGTGTCTATCTTTCCCCCACCCTGGTTGGCACTAGTTGGCCCTTTTCGACTGTTTTTCACCTGATTCAGTTTGTTGAATCTGCGGTAGAGCCCGTCAGTGACAGAAATCACTCTGATTGGCAGTTCAGCTCAGAACACAAGGAAGAGAAATGGAAGTGAGAAAGGCAAAGAAATGGCTGAAGTTAAGAGGGCTTGAGATGAAATCAAACTTGAGTTCTTTAGCAGAAGCATTTCATAATTGTTTGCGTTATTGTTCACTAACCCATGAATGGTATAATTTGCTCTCTCAACATTGGGTTGCGTTGTTAATGTGGTAACTGGCTAACTAGCGTCTTTAGTCTGTCTTGTCGATCTTTGGGTTTCCATTTTTGAATGATGACATCTGCCATCTCCTGGTATAAAGGGTTATTTCCGCTCACACAGGCGCAGAACGCACGTACTAGTTGGCCTTTGGCTGCAACCTTTTGGCGCAGCACTCAGCCCTTGCTGCCACTAGTTCATTGATGTCGCTTTGGTGTGTCTTGGCCTTTAAATGTCAAGAAATATCCAATTGCTTGTATTGTTTTCTTTTTTTCCGAATCTTTAGTTGTATTATTTATGCACAAACAGCACAAACAATAGCATCATAGTTTTGGAGATGCAAGATTTGATCTTGCATAATATCATCAGAAACTTAGAAGTAGGAGCAAAATTATCAACCTCTTGGCACTTCTACACAAGTATTGTCTTTGTACATTATACATTACATTTATCCACAAAAGGTTTTGTCCATGCTGGCAACAGCCACAACTGGAGACATAATGTTTTCGGGTTGTCCATCTGTCCGTGGCACAAACCTCCACTTGGGCTCAAATATGAACTGATTAGATTTTGGTGGTCAAAGGTCAAGGTCACTGTGACCTTGCTTCCATCTCATTCTTAAGACCACAGTATCTCAAAAAGGCCTCGATGGAATTTCTTCAAATTTAACACGAACGTCCGCTTTGACTCAAGAATGATCTGATCAGACTTTAGTGGTCAAAGATCAAGGTCACTGTGACCTCACAAAACATATTTTTGGCTGTAACTTAAGAATTCATATGCATAATATATGCATATATATGCATATATTATGACAAAATTTCACACAACTGTCTGACAGGATAATCTGATGAGGTGATGACTTTTTATATTCAAAAGATCAAAGGTTAACATCACTGTGACATCATAATGTTCTGCACAAAACACTTTTCTGGCTATCACTCAACGTCATACCTCAGGAACAGAAAGGGAGACATTTGGTCAGATACTCAGTTAGTGCAAGCTGTTTCAACATTAAATCACTGAGCTGTACCTGCTGCCTCATCATCTGTGTTTTAAATCCTTGGAAAACTAAATTAAAATTCTCATGACAAAACTAGATGAAAAACAAAATAATCAAATAACTAAATTCTCTAATATACATTTCCATCAAAAGACCTAGACTAGAAGAAGATATACTTCATTAATCCCCGAGGGGAAATTCACTTTTGTCATTCTGCTGTCATATACACAGAGGCCTAAAATACACACATGTACACAAACACTGGTCAGGACAGGTTCCCCAAGCAGTTGGGGTTCGGGGACTTGCTCCAGTTCACTTCGGCAGTGTGCACGAAGTGAACTGGCACCTCTCCAGCTACCAGTCCACACTCCATATTTGGTCTGTATGGGGACTGAACTGGTGACCCTCCAGTTTATAACCCAACTACCTAATAACTGAGCTACTGCTGCCCTTACAACTACAACTACATCAAAATTACATTTCTTTAATGAACATGGACAGAATGGTTTGACCAGTTTAGAAAATTGCTTTAGATTTGTGCTTAGGCAGGCAGAGAGCACTTCCACCAAAGGAAATTCAAAATTTCAGTTGCAGGGACAAATTGGTTAAGGAAGGGGACTGTGCACTCACACCCACAGGAGACTCATAATAGACTCTACCCTAACCACAGAGACTCTCTGCAGTAGTTTGTGGGTTTGACCTGACATACATGCGCAGACAGAAATATGAACAAGTCATGCACACACACACACACACACACACACACACACACACACACACACACACACCTCCTCTAAATCCCAAATGCAGTAAAGTGCAAGCTGCTAATTTAGCCACTCATGCATACACTTGTCTCATCCCATAAGCAGGAAGTGTGTAAGGAGGTGTGTTTGTGTGCTGTGTTTTTATGTGTGTCTTTGTGAAATGGTGTACTTTGAAATCTGTGTGTTTGTCCTCACACACAAGTTATCCTGCAGGAGACGACTCTTTTACAGTGGCAGGCTGCATGACGGAGCCTGTTCACATTTCACACACGATGCGTCCAACACGGAATCTAACACTTAGTGAAGTTGCCACTGTCACTCACTGTCTTCTTAATCCCTCAGTGTATCTCCCTGAGGCTGCATTACTATACCACAGGGAGGCTATCCGCGGTGCTGCCTCTCGTCCTCTAGTTAGGCTTTGGGAAGACAATTGCAGGCTGCCAGCCCCATAAAGTTGTCATTTGGGGGACTGTAGGAAATGTCTGACACATTTGGTGTCAGGTTTCGGCTTAAAGTAGTGTTTCTCAAGGATGGATGGGCTATGCCAAAATGTTGAAGATAATCAAGCATGCAGTGTCTGTGCCAAAGTTTCGATTTAACTTGCAGAAGAGGTTTTACTAAATTGAATAATTTTTAATTTTAATTTTTTTTTGTTGCACTCATTTGCACCGTCTTTGCTTTATTTTATTTTTTTTCATTTTTATTATCTAAAATTTTTCTGAGATGTTTGCTTGCAAAACACCTGGTTAGCTTTCAGTGGCTGCGATTGGTCTCATGTTGCAGCAGAAAAAAATCTACTCCTTTTTATAAAAATCTGGGTGTTTTTCAGTCTAATCTGTGAAACCACAAAAAACTTAAGTCCAAGGATAAGAACAAATACTGTCAATCAAGTGAGCTGACATTAGATACTAAAGTACTATAATGGGCAGACTTTAATTTAATGGAAGACACAAAAACCAAATCAAACCAAACCACCAATAACGTCTCAACTGAAAGGACAGATGCAATTGGTTGATACTGAAAGCAACACTAATCAACATTGTTTTATATAAATTAATGAATTTCTCTATTATTGTGTCATGCAAGCAGTTATCCCCAGCCTGCATGGGCTTACAAGTCACCATAAATCGAGAGCAAGGCAGGATCAGACTCCAGCAAACTTAAATTCAGACAGCATTAAAAGGAAAGAAAATGCAACAAAGCAGCAAACCCATCATATATAATCAGAACATCATTTTGGAAGACCAAGTTTGTGAAAAAGAAATCAAAATAAATACTAATTAAACAAACATTCTTGCTTTTCCAGGCTTTAACAACAAAATTGGCAAACGTAAACACATCAAAATTAACCAGCCATTCCAGCTTTTGGTCATCTGGACACAGGAAAATGTCAGAGATTAAAATAGTCATTTCACAGAATATTAGCTCTCTTCAGTCATCATAGTTTGTACAATATAAAAGAAAATGGGACTCCCTTTCCACTTCACTCAAATCAAACAGCTCACATATTCTGTTTTCCTCCTGAATATTGTTGAATTACACAATCTCAGTGGTCAGAAGAAAAATACCAGCTCTCAGCTGTATAAACTAAATATCTTTGGCCTCTAGATGAATTGGATGTTACATATGGTTCAGGGCCAAACTTCTGTTTTATATGCACATATGTCCTTCAGGTATTGACAGAATATTTTCAAACCGTTTCCCTTCAAATTTAGATAACAGCCTTTTTTCATGGAGGTAACACTGCAGCATAAGTTAGCATATTGCAGCATACTGTTTATAAAGTGACTATGTGTATTGATAGAGGTGTTGATAATAGTGAAGCACCCGAAAGAATGATCACCACACTGCCTAGCTCTCTTCATCATAGCTCTACAAAGCATTTTAGCTTCTTTTGGCTTATGTTTTGGTTTTACAGCCAGAGACTCTCTCTTTGGTGTAGTCTCATGGCTCTCATCAGCTGCATATTCAGCAGAGGAAAGCAGTTGTTTTCTTGCCTGTGTATCCTTGTGTATTTGTCTGTGTCCGCTCTTTAAATACAGAGATTTTTGCGGGTCCTTGAACAGCCATGACCAGCGCAGGTGGAACTCTTAATGACTTAATTGTTTTCCTAAGCAGCAGTTTGTTGAGTTTTGAGTCCCGGGGTGAAAAATAATCAGCTGATCCAGTCAGAGCTAATCACATCAAAGCAATGGGTGAGAGGAGCAGGCAAGTGAAAGCAAACTTTTAGATCCAGCACAATGAATGGTTAGGTTTCACTTTCACTGTGCCTGATGTTCTCCTGCTCTGTCTGCCCAAATTTTGCAACAAATAATCAAATGATATTATTAATCCAACAGCACTCCTAATTAACGGTCTTACTCCAGAACTAAACAATCCAAATGTGGCAGCAGATGTTTTAATCATGGCAGGTCGACACAAATAAATGAATGTGTGGAAATCGCTGGATGTTGCACT
Organism: Epinephelus fuscoguttatus; assembly: GCF_011397635.1. Classification (NCBI taxonomy): domain Eukaryota; kingdom Metazoa; phylum Chordata; class Actinopteri; order Perciformes; family Serranidae; genus Epinephelus; species Epinephelus fuscoguttatus. The sequence goes on from NC_064755.1 coordinate 5,111,952, forward strand.
CAGGAGTTGGTGGAGACCAAAACAGAGCTGAAAGAAGAGTGAATATTGGCCTTTGGTCGGTCTTATGGACAGAAAAAGCCATTTAATACTATTTTTTTTTCAGCCGGATGTGTAACATACGCACTGAATTAATCTTAAAAAGGGGCAATATTTAAATGTTGTGTTGTTATAGCAGAACGCTGCCTAACTTAAGAATCCTAATATCATCACTGTTGGGATTAAACCTTGTCCAAAACAACTATTTTTTAAGAAGTTAAAAGATATATATTATTTTTTATTATTTTTTTCAAAAAATAGAACACTGTGTCATCAAAGGTGTTATTGTGTTTTTATACAGTGTTAAAATACCCAATTTTTGTGATGTAAAAAATGAGACTGGTTGTGAAAGTATACACACCCTTAAACTGATACATTCAAACTCGTGTTAAATAGTAGTCAGTACATACCTGCCATCAATTAAAGTGACCCTGATTAACCTCAGATAAAGTTCAGCTGTCCTAGTAGGACTTTCGTGACATTTACTTAGTTGCATCTTACAGCAGAGGCCATGGTCTGCAAAGAGCTTACAAAGCATCAGAGAGATCTCATTGTTGACAAGTATCGGTCAGGAGAAGAGTACAAAACAATTTAGAAAGCATTAGATATATCATGAAGCCAGTCATCAACAAGTGGAGAAATTATGGAACAGCAGTGACGTTACCGAGAACTGGACGTCCCTGACGAAAACTGGTCAGGGAGGCTGCCATGAGGTGAACAGCAACACTGAAGGAGCTGGAGGAATTGCTGGCACATTGGTTGTGTGCTACATGTGACAACAATCTCCTATATTCTTCATGTCTGGACTATGGGTTTAGGGTCGCAAGGCGGAAGCCTTTTTTTTTTTACAAAGGAAAACATCCAAACCCGGCTGACTTTTGCAAAAACATTTATCAAATCTCACAAGAGCATGTGGGAAAATTTTAGAAAGGCCCAGTCAGTGGGGTGACCTGAAGAGGCGTGTGTACAGGAGATGCCCTCACAGTCTGACAGAGTTGGAGTGCTTTTGCCAGAAATAGTGTGCAAATGATGCAAAGTCAAGATGTGGCACGCTGATAGACTCCTACCCAAAAAGATGCTGTAATTCAATTAAAAGGTGCTTCAACCAAGTGTTAGTTTAAGGGTGTGCATGCGTATGCAGCCAGGTTATTATAGGTTTTTATTTTTTTTATATTTTTCCCCCCTTAAAGATTTGCATGTTTTTCAACTGTATTGTACAGGTTATAAATCACATTAAAGATTAAAAATAAAAGTAAAATAATAAAAATAAATGATTTATCTTGGTCTCTTGGTTTTTGCATAAAAAGCCTGGCATTTTAACAGGGGTGTGTAGACTTATATCCACTGTATATGGTCAGATTGCATTACGTTCTCTTCAACTTACAGGTCACAGTGTTTTTTGTTGCTATGTGTGCACTCAGTTTTCCCTGTTGTTGAATAAATCTGACCAAAATCTCTCTCCCCCTTTTATCAGACCACAAAGAATTAGCTAGCCAGTGCACCCGCTATCCCTCTGCCTCACTCCCTGCCGCTAGGGGACGATCCCCCAGGAGGAAAGCGATTGAAAGCTCCACTAACGGACAATCACTGGCAGCTGTAGCAACTTGAAGTGCAAACCTCAGCGTCGGGGGTCACAGCAGGCTGGTGGTAATTAGTAACATTAACCTTTATTCATCCACTCTTCATCACAGAGATCTTGGAAGCCGAGGAGCCCTTTTCACACCTCTGTGAAGTTACCGTACTTCATTAAATTACACACATTTTGAAGTTACTAGTATTCCAGTCACAAACTATTATTCTGTCTGTTAGTGGTGGAACTTATCACCTAATTTATCTTTTTCATCACTGCCCCTGCTGCCTGTTCTTTATGCCCCGCTAACATCAGTGGAGATTTACTTTCAGCTCCCCAGACTGTAGCTGTGCCTTCACGTCTGCTGCCCTGCAGCTAAATACCAGACTCCAGCTCTTAGGGAAAACCATCACACACAGTCAGATTTCCCTCCATGCTGGGATAAAGTCATCACAAAGAGTCAGGGGACATGCAGGCAACTTTCTGAGCTCTAATGATATTTGTCCACATAGCACTGACATAAACTTAGTGAAATATACCCTGAGGCTTTTCTTCCAGCTCTCTGTGGGTGTGTTCATTTTTTTACACTATTATTTAATGACATTTAACCTTTGTCAAAAAAGTTATTTAAGAATTAAGAGTCTACTTGATTGCATTTCATTATAATAGAACTTTCCAATTTTGTGGATTCACTTTGGATGCCAAGCCAATCTGCGTGAATTTTTCATGTGCAGTTCAACTTAGGTGAACTTCAACCTGTAAGTCTGACACGTTGACTAATACCAATGCCATCTTGACAGTGCTGACCTTTGAGGGAATGGAATGGAGGGAGCTGTTGTAGCTTTTGAGCTGCGTTACATCATCCAATTTTATTAAAACACAAAGAAAGACTGTGTTTGATAAGTCTGTCCTTTTTTGGGGTTGCTCTGCAGTGTAGGCAGTTGTTGCCAACACTGAAATAGCCACTTTCTCTGCAGGATTCTCAGACATTGAATCAGGCTTTCACCACCTGAAGGGATGTGCACCACATCTGCATTTGTTAAATAGCCAATAGGAATGTCCTCTCTGTGAAATGACCTGTGATTGGCCAAAGTCTGTTGTCACAGGCTAGATTTTCTGAAATAAGATGACAGAGCCAAGAGGAGGTGCAGAAGTTTGGTGTTCTCTCAGACCACTTGAATTGCAATATGCTTAAAGGGTATTATGGGATTGTTGCCCAGTGATGCCAAAATAAAACTGCTTACCCCAGCTTTAATTGAAATTGAAAACTGTAGCTTTATTTGTGTCAATAAAAAAGTCTGTCATAAATAAAGCACCCAGATGAAGAGACAGCTTGAAACTTAAGAAAGCAGTTCAAACAGTCTCTTCAGCAGCAGTGAGCAGCGCTACATCAGATCCTGCAGGGCAGGGCCGGTATAGATAGCAAGGACAAAGTGACAGCAGCCACTAAGCCACCAATATGGCCTGTACAACACATTTTCTGCTATTGTCATCCAGATTTACTGTGAGAGGGGTTTATTTAATGTTTTCCAAATGACGGGTTTGTTGGACATGAGATGTAGCACAAGTCTGTCTGTGGTCACTGGTCACCTCTGGTGCCTAAATCTGAGACTGATGTCTCTCCCGCTCAGGCTGTCCTGCAGAGAAGGAGGGCTCTATTCCTGTTTCTCTGTAGCTTACTTTATGCTTTTGTTATCTCTGGAAGGAGAAAACTCGCATTTTGACTTGTTTTGTGAAGCAGTGTGAAGCACCATTCTTGTTATCTTTATTTTGGATACTAACAGCTTATTTCTGTTAAGTTTGGGCCTTTCACTTTCCTGTCTGTTGTTTTTGTGCATCATCAAGTTTGCTGCATGTGTAGGCATGTTTGTGATAATGATTCTTCATTTGTCATCCACTCCGTTTCATTTCTGTATCCTGAAATAATACTATACAAACAGAAAGATTTAATATAAAGTTTAAAAAAACAGCACAGCTACTATGCATGTGGTCACCTCCACAACATGGACAATAATATCTCTACTTGAGATTGGGCTGTTTAGCAGTTATTACTATAGGCAAGAAATGTGTTAAATATTTCTGTTACAAACTAAATCCTTTCCGTGCTCCTGATTTTATCATAGGTAACTGAAACTTTAACTAATGCCTTCTTTCACTTTTGCTCTTTGTCTCTTACACAAACAAACACATACAGACACACCCCTTATTTGGAAGCTGATGCAGCCTAAGCCAATCAGACTCCCCATGTATAAAGATCATTGAAGAGTAGGCATGTAACGATATATCGAATTTCGCGGTGTTGCGATAAAATAAATTCTCGATACCGTTGTGGGAATGCCACGATAGTTATATAGCTGTGTTCTCCTACAGAGCCGGTAATATGACTGTGCGACTACATTCCCCATAATCCCTATGAGAGTAGTGTGATATAGTAAAGTGGAAATTAAACGTGAGGGGGGAATCTAACAGTAAAACATTAGATTAATTCAGGTTATTAGCTAATTTCACTGACTGTAGTCTACACATGGATGTATGATGTTTTAGGAGCATAAAGAAACATTTTTGTCATTACTTTTGTGCGCTGGGTTTTATTTACAGTGGAGGCATCTTTTGTTTATTTATGTTCTTTTCACTATAAGCACTATAAACTAAGTAACTCTTATTATTTATTACCTGTGTTGACATTTGATGATGATGATTGAGATAGCATTGCTAATAATTCGTTTACAGGTACATGTAATAAATAAGAGATACAAAGGCTAAAAATTTAGGCCTGACACATTTAATTTTTGTTTCTTTTTTAAGAAAAAAGGTAACAAATATTATTTTAAGGCTCCTGTAATTTGGGTTATTATGGGTATTAAGCAGGTCATTTTACAGTTGGATAAATAACCCTGTCTCTGCTCTTTGCTGGGGTAAAAGACACAGACAGTTTCTAAACTACCTCAATCAAGTTTCAGCTTGTCATGATGATGGACCTGTTGACACGGCAGCTCAGTAGCTGTCAAAGATATTAAGTTTGAAATTTTGGAACCGTAACATGTTTTTTTTTCTTGAAATACTGAAATTAGGGATGAATTAGGGAAATACTTAAGTTAGCATTTTTCGATTTTTTGCTGATAACTGATATGTGGCTATATAACAACTCATTTGACCGATACTCAATATCGGTACTGATATAACCACTTTTTCACCCACCTAATATTATTGATGATATTACACATGCACGCTCTTATCATGATGGCCCACCAGCAGATGGAGACATGAAATGGAATGCTTTTCAATGTATGTAATATTGATTCATTGTGCAAAATAAGAAAAAACATGTTGGGCGATTCTGATATTATTTTGCATCCCTATATGAAATGATTAATTGACCACCAAAATAGTTGTCAAATAATTTTCTGTCAGTAGATGAGCGCTTGTTGTGTGACAATATTTTTTTATGTCTCTGCACCGGTGACCAGAGGCATTACGTTATCAGGTTGTCCGTACGTCCATCCGGCCATTCGTTCCATTCTTGTGAACGTGAATATTTTTAATTTTGAGAGCTCATTAAGTTCTTTAGATTTTAAAATAACAGAGTTGAACTTGTCAAAATAAATGCTATTATTTCACTGAATGCTTTACATTGTAGGAGGAAGTAGCTCTGCTGTTATTGGACTGTGCTAATAGACAGTTGGTGAAATTGTTGGGTTTTTTTTTTTTGTCGACAGGTCTTAAGAGTGGTGAAGCCACAGAGTTATTGACATGCAGACAGTGTACCATGCATACACGCAGCTTTAGAAATCTGAAAGAAAGGAGAGTGTGCATACCTTTTTCCATCTTTTTGCATACACAAAATTTTATTTGTGGACTTAACAGAGTTATAGGCTGGTCATCACACCTCAGGTGGTTAGAACAGCCAAAATAAGAGATTTTATGAAGTGACTATATTGTTGGCTAAAGCCCTGTTTCCTTGTATCAATTAGTGGCAGAGAGGAGCAGAAGAGCCAGGTTTTTAATTTGTTTTTTTTTATATCATAGTCTTTATTAGACACATTTGTCATTGTCACTCAGTGTCTGTGGACCAGCAGACAGCAGCAGTAACGAGGGTCTGCTCTTCAATCCCCTCAGGCTTAGTGCATAGACTGCTGCAGGAGCGTGGACACAACTTTCTGATACTTTGTTTTGTTATGTGGCTCTGTTGGAGTGATATAGGACTGATTGATTTGTTGTGATACCCCTGCTCCCCACATGCCAGTCACAAGGTAGGCATGGTGGAACAATGGCAGCTTGTCGTAACGCGACATTTACCAGTGGATGAATCTGTCTGTTTTACTCACCTTTACCTCAGGTTCCCTGAATCTGTCATGTTGGCTCTCAGTGATATGAAGCGTGCTGACTCCAGTGCTGCAGACAGCAGGGTGATCTACAGCAGTTCCCCTCCAGCTAAATAGCTTCAGGTCACATGCAGGATCGCTTCCTGGAGGGAAAAAGGTTATCATTGAGGTCATGGGAAAAACACTGAAATCATTTGGATGTGTAGCACTTAGTCTGCTGTAGCTCACAGTCAAACAAGTTGTACAGATACAACCCGGGACTAATCTCTGCCCTGAGGCTTTCTCCACGCGCACAGCCTCTCGGAGCCCTGTTGAGACTACTGGACTTTGCTGATCTCCCTGCAGCTTTGAGAGAATGGTCTTGTATGTAATTTTGTATGTCAGGTGTACATGTTCTACACAACACTGTAGTGTATATGAGTAGGGATGTATACAATTAATAGATACTTAATTATTTGTCATCATAGACTTTATAAGTAATGTAGCTTCTGTGATGTCACCCATTGATTTTGGAGCCTCAAGTTCGGTATTTCTCCCGTCGCCATCTTGTTTTTTTGCAGCCACAAGTGTTATTTGGACCAGAGGTTGGAGCTGTGGAGGAGCGATGGGTGGATCTGACTTAGACTGTAGCAACGCCTCGCAGACAGCCTGTCACTCGGGGCCGCTTGACTGACAGGCGTAGGTTAAGTCCTTGATACAGTCAGGTCCATAATTATTTCGACAATGATACAGTTGTCATCATTTTGGCTCTGTACACCACCACAATGGGTTTTAAATAAAACAATGAATACCTGCTGAAAGTGCAGACTCTCAGCTTTCATTTAAGGCTTTTTTTTTTCAAAAATGTAGTATGAACCATGTAGGAATGACAACCATTTCTTCACACAGTCCCCCAACTTTAAGGGCTCATAAGTATTTGGACAAACTAACATAATCATCAATTTAACAGTCAGTTTTAATACTTGGTTGCAAGTCCTTTACAGTCAATGACTGCCTGAAGTGTTGGTCACATAGGCATCATCAGATGCTGGGTTTCTTCCCTGGTGATGCTCTGCCAGCCCTTTACTGCAGCCGTCTGCACTTCCTGCTTGTGTTTTGCGTGTTTTGCCCTCAGTTTTGGCTTCAGCAAGAGAAACGCATGCTCAGTTGGATTCAGGTCAGATGATATGACTTGGCCATTGCACAACATTCCACTTCTTTGCCTTAAAAATGTCTTTGGTTGCTTTTGCAGTATGCTTCAGGTCAATGTCCATCTGCACTGTGAAGCATCGTCCAATGAGTTTTGAAGCATTTGGTTGAATCTGAGCAGATAATGTAGCCCCAAACACTTCAGCTTCCATCCTGCTGCTTCCTTCATTTATTTACATTTCTGTCAATCTCGCAATCAACTAGGGCTGTACCTAACTCACAGTGATGTCAGTTGGATCGGATTTGGATGGTCAATGGAATAATTCAACTGTTTTTTTTCCCATATAGAGTTGAAGACTTTGAACGGGGTTCAGTGGGACGTTTGGGGCAAAAGTTACAGTCACATTAAATAGAAAACAAGTAAAGTTAACTATGTTAACAGCAGTTTTTGGCAACACTAGATATCAAACAAAAGCCAGAGACAGTATCATAATAAGTTGCCGTGAGCTGTAAATTCACCACTTCTAAGCACAGAGCAGAAGATAACGTTATATCAGAGCATGACCAGGCAAAGCCTCTCCTCCTCTGGTCAGCTGTGTCGTTCATACTCATACTCACCCTGGGTCTGTGTCTGCAGCCGCCTGTATCCAAGTGCAGCATGAAAGCAAGGGGCCGCTCACTCTGCAGCTACATGTGGTGAGTCTGCAACTCACTGCTGTTAAAAAAAAAAAAAAATTGCTGTGGGACCACCATGATCGCTACAGGTGACTCAGATGACATTGTGATCAGCTCCTTTCCTCTCTCATCTGTTAACATTTTTAAGAATCTTTTCTTTTTTTTGGTTTTCTATAACAGAGCTGACAGCAGAGAGATAAAAGTGAGAAAAACAACTTGGCAACACCAGAAAAACGGGAAGGACCTTCTTTATTTCACCAACATGTTTTGGCACAAGTGAAGAATGAAATAGTGCTGTGATGAATGGACTACTGTTGCCAAGTTGTTTTTACACATTTGGTGCTTTGATACTTGAGCACCTACTTGGCTGGCGAAGTGGTAACCACACAGTCCCCCCTAACAGAGATAAAAGGAAATAAGGGGAGGGAGAGAGAGATAGGGAATGATATGCAACAAAGCTTCAGATGTTGCAGTTCATGGTTGCTTTAAGGCTATGAGTGCACCTGGTATTTGGGGTAATTTGATGCTGCCATTTCTGTATTTAATGTATTATATTAAAAGACCAAAGTTGTAATGAACTCTCTGTTTTCATTCATCTTAGTTTATTGTTGTGCTATAAAGGTAGGCCTATATTTTATCACTCATTATTTGTTTTTGCTAACAGGAATTGATCATTTATGTCATGTCTGCATCCCTATTTATGAGAAAGATGTGTTGGAGAGACTAAATACCATTTTAAAACTGCAAATTCAGTCATTGCAGTGGAAAATGTCTAGAAAACTTTGTAAAACTTAAAATGAACATTAGCAAACCAACCCAGTCGCCAGAAAAAAATGTTGTCATTGTATGTTTCTGCAAACCACAGTTATATGGATTGTAGATTAATATGTAGCAGATACCCTGAAACTGTCCATTTCAACAGCACTGTAGTTAATGTGTGGTTATGTCGTGGCACAAAACAACTTGCTTATGGTAGGAAGATAATGTTTTGGCTTAAAATATCTGTTTTTTGGGGGGGAACAATGCTGTCTGGAAATGCTGCAGTGTCTTGGTAAAAAACACACTTCATGAAACTATCCTGGGAGGAACAGCAATGGGTCCCTAAAACAAAACCTGTTTTGTTGTCTGTTGGTCTTGTACAGTGGTCTGCAGCTTGGCAGGCTTCTCACCCACAGGTGCAATGCCATCCAACATCCCCTTCACCTCCTGATGTCAAATTCAGCTACGTATGAAACATTGATATGATGCGTATGAAACATACAATACCAACATTTTTTCTGTAGTAAACACAATTTGTAAGGTGTTAATTTCTTAATATTTAAAGAGAAATCGGGAGAAGCATCTGTTGTAGTTGTGGATGCCTATCTGTTAGTGCTGCTAGATTTGTGCTAAATCTATGCTCTTATGTCTATTTTGAATGTTTTGGTGATGCTTTTTGCCGTTGGCTTTGTACGTGTGGCGTGCGGCTGCGAGTCACTTACTGGAATGAGTAAATCAACTCAACAGTAAATTTTCATTCTGTTGACCTCTGCTAGTCAGCCAGGTTGAGATTTTCAAATGTAAACGTAGCGCCCTTAGTCTTACTCAAGGATAACAACAATGCTAGTGACACAAACATTCGCTCTAGGCTCGGAAAGCTGGATACCTTTAAATTATTTGAATGACTCACTTAGAAGAGAGTAGACGTTAAGTTGAACAGTGACAGTTTTTATTGCCTCACAGCAATTATCTGGCAATATTAATACAATGTACAAAAATAAAATACAAAAATAAATCCCTTTCAAAATAATAAACCAAAATAAAAGTGCAAATAAAAGTGTCCCTTCTTTTTAAATAAAAGCAAGAGTTCAGTTCCTTATGTTATTCTCCTTTGAGGAAAGGAGATCAGAGTTCTCTTTGACTCGTGTGTGCACACAGTTCCTATAACTACCCGGGTAGGTTTTTGTAGTGTGTTGTGTCTTATCTGAATCCGAGTGAATGGAGTAAATCGGTGGTCTGAAGTTCACTGAGGGCGGCGCCCACGGCTGGCCACACGGTGCTCCGGTCCGTCCACAGTCAAGCTCTCTGGTACTGGCTTGCCACTGAACCTTCCAGGGTTCAGGATCAGAATGATCGATTCCTAGTCCACGAATAAAAAACCAATCTACACACACAGTGTAGAATATATACATTACTGTCTCTTTCTGTTCATTACATAACCTCAATTTACTTCCATCATTCAAAATATCTTTTCACATAGAATCAATTACACAGGATATATGTTGCTTCAATCATCGTGAAAGGAATTGACTTATATCACAATAAAAGTTTTTAGTGCAATGAAATAACACACCCTGAGTTTATAATTCACAATAAACATTTTAAAACAAACAATGAAATCATGTATGTCTTGTATCACTATTCTATCTTAACAGCTTATCTCTATATTTATATTTTTAAACATGTTTTTAAATGTAACATATTGTTCAACATATTTTAATATATTCACTTTTTAAACCATTTAGATGAACTAAATCACCACTCATTTTATGCATTTCAACAATCAAAATGAAATAAATCTGAGTGATAAACATCAACATGAGTGAATACTTTCATAATAAAATGACTTTTTAAGTCAACAGAACTGAGTGTAATGCACCTTTAATGCTGCACCACATTATCACTGTGTCACTGCAGTAGGTCGATAGCTAGCTTAGCTGAGTTAGCTGTAGTGTCAACATCTATATTGAATTACATGGAAACGTTAGCGGTTAGCTTAGCACTAACGTTATTAGCAATCTTTTTTTCTCCAACCATTCTTGGCAATTACAATGATACTAGCTATACCACTGTACTATTAAACATTAGGCATCATACCTCTGATTGGTTTTTAGAAAGAACAGTATCAGAACAAAGCATCATGTAACCAGAAACAAGCCAACATGGCTCTTATGCTTACTAACAACTAGTGGCTAGCATTTTAGCATTGTTAGCTTCCTTACCGGAGCTCGCGGCGCGAGGGCTCACTAGATGAAAGAGGCTCCTCCGTTCAGTGTGATTCACAGGACTCAGTCCTAACAAGCAAGCACTTATTAATACATGACATGTGGGGATTAATCATCGATTTATGATGTTTTTATCGTGTTTCATACCAAGGGTTTCTTCAGTTTGCTCTCAGGATAACGTGCTCTTGGGAAAACGTCTCAGATTAAAAGAAAGAGGGAGTGGCAAGGAAGGCGCTCTAAATAGTCTTGACAGTGAGGCTCAGAGTGGGACATGCCACCTTCTGGCGGGGCATGAGACTACACCTCTAAATGACATATATGGGTTTAGTAACCATATGTTTCATGTGGGTTACATAAACATCAGTAGACATTGATGAAATGCTGGAGAAAAATTGGCACCTGCTGAACTAGCATCCTGCTAGCCAGTGTACAGGACGACCTCCATGCTGCATTTGTTACCAGTAGGGTTGGGAATCTCTCTGTGATAGACGATTCGATACGTATCTAGATACACGGGTTACGATACGATTCAAAAACGATATATTTTTAATACAGAACGATTCGATACGATTCGATACAGTGTAGAAACGATACGATTCTATGGTTAACATTTGTTGATGTAGACATTAATCACATATTATAAAATAAAGAAGCCAATTCTATAAAAGTGACATTCTTACAGTATTTTCAAATTTGCAAAAGACCACATCCCCAAGCATTGTTGCTGTATGGCACTGGCAAAAATAAAATAAAAAGTCAAACAACAACAAAATCACGGGAAGTGCCCATTGGTTCGACAGTCCATTGTTCCGAAGTCTGTTCCAAAATCATCATGATGCCCTGTGGTTAAGGTCTGGTTAGGTTTAGTCACAAAAACCACTTGGTTAGGGTCAGGAAAAGATCATGGTGTGGGTTAAAATGAAAAAGAAAGTGGCAAACACATAAGCCGTGAGCCTGCTCCGCCTCAAGCCGGTCGCGGCGCACCATACGCCCGCCGCGAGCCGTTCAGCACCGCGGACAGTCGGACTAATGGGATGTCGAACCAATGGGCTGTCGAACTAATGACATGGACCCAAAATCACATGTCAAATGTATTTATTTTTAGACATGGACCAAAAAAAGACTTGCTGAATGAACATCATTTTGTTGGATGGGATCAATATAAAAATGAGAAGAAGTTTTAAACTTTAAGTGAAGTGAACTTTAAGTAAAATTTAAGTGTTTTAAACCTACTTGTTGTGTTGTTTTTATGGTATTGTCTGTGTTTTTGTATGTATCTTATATGGACTTGAGTCTGGAATAAAGTTTATCATAACGCTGTACAACATAAACATAAAGCAGAATAAAATAATAACATGCAATGTAGGGGCAGAATCTGACATCTCCTGTTATTAGTTGATATCATAAACTGTGATGACTAGCAGCTTATCACTGACAGCATGTCAGACTATTTCTCTGTGTTTGCTACACTCTGTGTTTGTCATTTATAAAAAGATAAATCACTTTTCTATAATACATCAATGATATTTCAATGGAATAAATTACTTATTGACTTATTCATACTTCAAAAACAGCATCAATAAGTGATTAACATAGGGGGGATCCAAAAAAAAAAAAAAAAAAAAAAAATCAAAATCAACCAGCCACCCTCCTCCCCTGACATGTAAAGAACAGTCCCTAAAGTGCGCTGAGGTTTGCGGAAATGTGAACTGCTCGTTTCTCCTCTGACATGCCACATACCTGTGTGCCGCCACGGCTCGGCTGGTATTTCTGGGCAGTCATGACACCGACGAAGACTTCTTGGACCTGGAGCCGGACTTGTCGGTCGCCGGTAAGCCGTTATCATGCGCCGCCTTATTTGACAGGAATATGTATTTCTGTCTGTGTCTGTGACCCCGCGTTCAACCCACAACCGGCAGGATTCGCCTTTAGTTTCTGCTGCAGCTTGGCTGCTCCCTGGTTTATCCAACCAGCATTAGCTTCTGTTCCTCATCTCCACCAGTCAAGCTGGCGCTGATGTTTACATCCATTATCGTTGTCAGTAATGCCTGCTATGGTCCGGAGCATGCTGCCGGCTCTCGCGTTGTTTTCAAGATGCAAACTGTTAAAGTCAGTGAACCGATTGCTAGTCTCGTGATACCCGAATCCATGACTCTACAATCGATTCATCTAAGGATTCATGGCTGATTTGTATCGATTGAGGAGGCTGCTACCGACGTAGCCGTATCTCTCGCTTGTCAAACTGGATATCCGGTCGTATCAGTTAATCGTTCCCAACCCTAGTTACCAGCATGATATGAAGAACTGTAATATCCGTTAATTCACCAAAAGTTGTCTAAATCCTGGACAGCACCATTCAGCCATTTTCTAAATGCTTATCTGATAGAGAGAATGGGAGGAGCCCCGTGCTTCATAGTGGGAATGTGAGGCGCTGTCCTGTACCTGCTGTGGATCACTGCTATATGCCGTTCAGAGGTGGCTGCAGTACAGTACTACCCATGTTCAGGAGGAGTCACCGTGCGGCTGTCTTGTTGGGCAGCAACCAACAATGTAAGGTGATGTTAACAAAAAAAAAAAAGACTAAATTACAGAGCACAAATTAAAGGGGCTGATGGGATCATGTTTTACTGGGGTTGTACCTTGTTTAATTTCAGTTGAGAAATAAATGATTGATTGATTTATTTCGTTCCACAGCGCTGTTCCGCTGCAGCTTGCCACCACCTTTGTGTGGGATAATCGCCCCCAAAGAGAGGAGCTGTGAGATTCAGAGCTCTGCACTACGTGGCACTAATGCAGAAAGTGTTTTCCAGACTGGAGATACTTGCCTTTTGCTTTGGAAAGATTACCTAAGATGTGTGAGTTTGCCACCCACTGTCGTCCCATCTGAGGCCTGCAGCAGCTTGCAGTCACCCAAAGGCTTTTTCAGCAACCTCTTCCTCCCCTCAGATCCTTCCATTCTCTTTGTACAGTGAAATTTCAAAGAAGTGTTTGATTATTTAATGCCTTTGGCCTGATGGAGATCCTACATCTCCATCTTTCAATGCACTGCTCATATCTTGTGGGTCGGGCCTGAGCCTGCTGGTGGAGGCTGGGGATTTTTGCAGAGTGGAGGACAGGATGATGCTCCGCAGATTTTTAAATTGAATTTAGAAGCAGACACACAGCACTTCCTCTCTTATCAAAACAGCTCTGTCCTACAAGTCAAACTGCTGTGACTACTTATATATGTATGTGTATATATATATATATATATATATATATATATATTAGTCAACATCACACTGTGTTTTATTTGGTGCAAGGTAGGGGATTGGAACTCCCCCAAAAAAACCCATTTAACAGGGAAAAAAAACGGTAGAAACCTCAGGAAGAGCAACTGAGGAGGGATCCCTCTTCCAGGACGGACAAACGTGCAATAGATGTCATACAGAACAGATCAGCATAATAAATTAACAGTAATCCGTATGACACAATGAGACAGAAAAAGAGAGAGAGAGAGAGAGAGACAGTAGCTTACAGCAACATTAATGAACGTAATAATATTATAATTAATAATAATATATTAATATCTGATAGTATACATGGGTGACAATAATCATGTGTATAATAACAGTAGAAGTATGACTAATGATAACAGCAGCAGCAGGAGGCATCTGGCAGGACCACGGCAGCAGCACAACCACACACGTCACACTATCCAGGCACCGCTGCAATACGAGTTAACCTAAGAGACAGTGGAGCACAAAGGCTCTGGAGAAGAAGCCGAGTTAGTGAGAGAGAGAGAGAGAGAGAGAGAGAGAAGGAGAGAAGGTGCCCGGTGTATTATAGGGGGGTCCTCCGGCAGACTAGGCCTAAGTCAGCCTAACTAGGGGCTGGTACAGGGCAAGCCTGAGCCAGCCCTAACTATAAGCTTTATCAAAGAGGAAAGTCTTAAGTCTAGTCTTAAATGTGGAGACGGTGTCTGCCTCCCGGACTGTAGCAGGAAGATGATTCCACAGGAGAGGAGCCTGATAGCTGAAGGCTCTGGCTCCTGATCTACTTTTGGAGACTTTAGGGACCACGAGTAACCCTGCATTCTCAGAGCGCAGTGTTCTGGTGGGATAATATGGCGCTATGAGCTCTCTAAGATATGACAGAGCTTGACCATTTAGAACTTTATAAGTTAACAGTAGGATTTTAAATTTTAAATTTTTTTAAATTTATGCAATATTATTTTTATTTTATATAATATTATGCAATTTCTTACCTTATTTTCCAACTGCAGATTATTTCCCCAAAGGAAAACTTTGTCAACATCAGTTTTACCTCATAAGATAAAGTTTTCAGTCTGTTTCTCTGACTTTAATCATTTTTATTGCAGCAAAATATGATGCAAAGGAGACAGATCGATCAACACCATCATAGAACCTGTTAGAAATGCTGCATACACCTCACAAACTGAACTGTTGGCAGATTTAATGCCCACTGTGAGGCCAGATTAAGTAGTGAGTGAAACACTTGGCAACACCTATGTTAGAAGTGTTGTCTGTTACAATGACAAGGATTTTGTCTGAAATCCCCCATTCTTGTGCTGCATTTTGCAGGAGGACTGCAGTGTTTGCTCTGGTGTGACTTTTGTGTATTGCTCTAGTTGTGAGACAGCAGTCACCAGTCCTCTGTGAGATAATGTGCCGTAACAGTCACATATGGATCCACTGACCTTGAAGTCCAGGCGTCACAAGTTAATGCCACACTTCCTGCTGTACTGAAAGATTCCTCAACTCCATGCTTCACTTCTCTGTAGAGCTTGGGTACAGCTGTGTCAGTGAAAAAAACTTTAGCGTCAGTGGCTAACGGTATTTCTAGATGGTGGTGTGTGAGGTGAACCCTCATGTTTGTATTATTCTCAGAGTATTTTATTCTCATATGACACTGACATTGCTTGCAAAATCGCATGTGTAATAATCAAGTCCTGCTTTCCTTCCGTGTTAAAAAATCCATTTTTGTTCCAAGGCTCCAAAGTCTGGCACTGATGCAAAATCCGAAAGCCGTCACTGACGTCACATCCTTTCCTTCTTTTATAGCTTTTAAAGAATTCATCCCTCTGAGTTCCAGTATGGGTGTGTGAACATGTTTTTGTAAGTAGAATGACGCATGACCTTAGTAACTGGAAGGAGTTGGGGTCAGTTGGAAATAGCCATTACGGCTTACACTAATAAGAGTCTCTTTGTGTTGACTACTCCTCTTGTTAACTCTTCTGTCAGCACATATGTGGACTTCTATTTTTTAAGATAATTTTCTGATGTGTATTGATTTATCTTAACACCCCCTGTTAATTATAATTCTGCAGATTTCATATTCCCACAGGTTTCTGTTATTACAGTTTTATTCATAGTCAAGGCCAAAACGTGATTAGGTAATTAAAGTTTAATTTCTGCATCATGGGATATTTATTTTATTTATGAAGACTACATTTAAATGTTATTTGGCGATTAATTTTCCCGTGTGTAATTTCCCTCTGGTAATTCACTTCCTAAGAACGTTATAACGTTATAGTTTATTATTAGGTGCAATCGTACATTCAATTATGCGATTTCAGGTAGCCTGTGTTTAGTGGATCTCCCACAGGTGTTTGCTCTCACTATGCTCCAGTGAAGTGCTTTGTGCCCTCAGGCTGTTCTGCTCCAATGTGGAGAGCTTTCGGCGCTACACAGCAGCTGCCTCTCAGCCAGACAAATGGCAGACTGCTGGGACAGCGAGGCCAGGGGAACTCTTTCAGTTCAGCCCTTTAAACATGGACTTACTACACTCAGTCTTTTCTAGAGAGAAGCATTTCCTTAGACATTTTCTGCTCTGCGTTTTGTCCTCATCACATCTGAGCCCATGAATGTATGTTTTTTTTTTTGTACCCTAACTCTCTGTGGACTCCATGTCTACACTCTGCAACAGATTTTAATGAGGAAACACTAATTTCCATGAAACTGCAGTAACTCTATCGTACTTGAGGTTATGGAGCTCATCTAAATATCACCAATGAGTTATGTGCAGACATCGAAATATTTTCTTATCAGTGCATTAATTAGCTAAATGAATGACCTCATTAGAGGAGCTGGTTATGTTCAATATATCATGGTGATTATAATGGCATATTAGACAGCTTCAGCTTTTTGTTTAGAAAAGACATGGAGAGCAAATGCAGGAGCCTCCCAGGGACTCATTATACCTGCTACATTTCGACATCAATAGTCAAGTCAATTTTATTTGTATTGCCCCGAATCACAAATTTGGCTCAGAGGGTTTCCCTATTTGTACAAAATGTTTAATAGCATTGTTGGAGGGAGCCTGGAAACTAAGAATTGCCAATGACTGTTTCAGTGTAATTGTCATGTGTATGACAATAAAGAACTTAAACACATGATGTCAAACCAGTTATAAACAAATACAAAACAAGCACTGGTTATCAGAGACATGTGGGTGACACATCAACAGGAGCCAATGACACAAAGTCATGCACGGATTATAACTGGGGCACATGGGGCACGTGCCCAGGCGCCCTTGACGACCCAGGGCCCTTTTAAGATGCCATGAAAAAAAAAAAAAGTCTTGTCAGGCCCGTCATATAGCAATTTAAATCTGTTTTCAAAAACTTTGTGACACTGGAAAATTAAATAATAAATAATAAAATCATGTTTTTAAAAAAAGATCTGAGTGTGTCATCATCAAGTGACGCTGGCTAGCAGGGTGCATGCTGGGCAGCGCGGGCCACGGCAGCATGTTTAACTTCAAAGTCAGTAGACAGCTCACACTACGATAAGATTAAGGTTAGAGTAAGAAGGTGGATTTTAAAAAGCCTTTAAGCGAGTTGCAAAAAGGAAAAAGAAGGAAGAAAGACAAGCGAGAGAAGCAGCGGTGATTAAAGATTTCCCGCGAATTACAACCTTTAACAAAAAAACAAAGACGACGACGAAACGGAGTTGGCTAACGTTGAAAGACAGCCTCCAGTGCCAGCTAGTCAGCTAGAGCTAGCTAACGCCTCTAGCCCTAAAGTTAGCAGCAGCAGGACCCCGGAGGATAGGCCAACTGTTTCTAGCAACGGTGCACTGGATCCAGTGCCCCTAACGTTAGCCCGGCCAACACCAGCACCAGGTCCTCGGAGCTGGAGGAGGACGGTGATCCAGTGCCAAGCACCAGCAGAGTGGCGGCTGCCACAGCCCGTGACCCAGGGCCTTAACTAAATGTAGATAACGAAGAAGCAGAAAAAGCAGCCACGAGAGCAGCAGGCAAGCCACCCAGCAACGATCCTGCTTTATGGAGGTTGATGACGGATAACCTCAGAGAGGAAATTATGGTGAACGGTGTTTTTGCTTTTCAAAATCGGGCCAAAAAGTACCCAGCATCATGTCGGACGGAGCCGGAGAGGGGTACAACGTGCTCACTGACCAACGACCTGCTCTCCAGTAAGCTTGAAAATGGAGAAATTAGCACCCGTGAATGGATAATTTATTCCCCCTCCACCGGAGAAATATACTGCTATATGCTTACAAAATGTTTTCAGCACATAACAACATATTTTTGTCAGGATTTTGTGTCTGGAAACATGGTGATGACCGGGTCAGAGAACATGAGAAGGGACCCGAACACAGAAAGTGCATGACCAAGTGCAACTTCTAAGGGTAAGAACATTGATAATGCTGTCAGTGCATTGAACATATTTTGTGGATGGGTTTATTTGATTTGTTGTGTCAGCCTTGACACATGCACAGTGCACACACCTTCATTTTCACATTTTCACACATTATCTCTGCCCTGCACATAATAACTCTCTCTCTCTCTCTCTCTCTCTCTCTCTCTCTCTCTCTCTCTCTCTCAAACTCACAACCACACACACACACACACACCAGTTGCAGTTGGTTTTTCAAGTTAATTTGTTGGCTTTTGCATTTCTGCATGGTGCCCATGAACCCCTTATTTTGAAAAGCTACATTCAGCTGTGTTGTGTGGCTGTTATGATGGCACTGATGTAAAATTTCAGTGGTGATTATTATCTGTGAGTGAGTGTGATTGAGTTGAGTGAGTGAGTGTCTATTGGTGAGCTATTGATCTGCTGTTTGTGTCAGCCTTGAGTTAAGGGTGTGTGTGTTTGTTTGTGTGTGTGTGTGTGTGTGTGTGTGAGTGAGAGAGAGAGAGAGAGAGAGAGAGAGAGAGAGAATAAGGTGTTGTTAGTATCATAAGTGCTGAAATCAACATTAGTTGCTGGTAACTGGTTAGTATGAGCTGTGTGAGGTGGTGACGTTGCATGTGTACAAGGGCCCTTTGAGATCTGGTGCCCAGGGGCCCCTGGGGTGCTAATCCAGCTCTGCACAAAGTCCAGGTTAAAGGAGAGGGAGTGAGGAAGAGAGAAGAGAGGGAGTGAGGAAGAGAGAAAAGAGGAAGGTGAGGAAGGGAGGAAGCTCAGCGGACAACCGATGGGTTATAGTAAAGGAACCTCAGAACTGAAAAGGAGAGAGTGAGAGCAGGGGGGGGAAAAATCAGGTTTCCATCCAAGTGCAGCACATATTTTAACCAACTTTGCAGGAAATCTGCAAAAGGAAATGTGAATTAATGCATATTTCCAGCCACCATTGTTATGTGAGTATGAGGAGTTGGGCTGAGATAAGCAGCACTAATTCTTCATTTGGGTGCCACCATTGCAGAAGAGGATAGCACGGTGAGATGGTGTAATTAAAAGAGCAGTAGTCAAACCTCAAATGGTCAAAACAATATGGGAAACATAATGGAAATATGACACCTATCCTCACGCAATGATTTGTATGGTTTCTAACAAATTAGTACCCCACGAATGGTGTTTTCATGCTACAAACTTAACGTAGCAGGTATGTAGGTTGGGTTTAGGCAAGATAAGTTAGGTAGTTTAAGTTAAGAAAAAGAGACATGGTTGGGTGTTATCATGTTACATACTATCATGTAAAGTTACATGTAGTTACGGTTTATGCAAGTCAAGTTATATAGGTCAGGTTTAGGGAAGGAAACATGGTGACAGCGTACCTTAAAATAACTTGAAAGTTCACTTCTTTCACATGGTTTTACCGTTTGATCTAATTTTATTCTGCCTCTGTTTTCTTTAGTGTATCATCACCTGAAAATAACAGTTGTTTCCGTTACCTTAGAATGAGACGTTTGAACAAAGCAAGCGGGTCCTTGTTTATGGAGATTGCCATGTTGCACTGCCATGTTTCTACGGTAGCCAAGAATGGGAAAGCAAACACTGTCTCCAGATAGGGCCATTCATGTTTTTGCGTCAGCCACTGTAGTTAGAGGCCATGTGCGACAAGCAGGGTCAGAAAAACACTGATTTGTACTGGGGAAACTGCTGTATTCAGTGTTTTCACCAGTTTAAATCACTGGGTCTGTTTGTTTTGGAGAGCAAGAGACCTCTTCCGATAATTTGGCTCCTCCTGAGCATCCGGAAATTAAGTCATCAGATAAAAAATGTGAACACACACATTAGCAAATGCTGGGTGAGCAGCCCATCTCCAACATGCCAAGCAGTGTGGGAGAAACACTGATTTGTGGCGTGAAACGACTTTATTCAGTGTTTTTAGTGGTTTGATCACCTGGTCAGTTTGTTTTAGAGAAGAAGAGACGTCTATGAATAATTTGGCTCCTGTTAAAAACCTTCTGAATGTCTGGATCTTAAGTTATCAGATCATAAATGTGAGCACACATTAGCTATAATGGGCGAGCCGCCTTTCTCCGACATGCCAAACGGCTTTGGAGAATCACTGATTTCTAATGTGAAACTTCTTTATCAAGTGTTTCTACCAGTTTAATCACCTCGTCTATTTCTTTTATGGCAGAGGATACGACCTCTGCGGATAATTCAGCTCCCGGCAAAAACCTCCTGAACAATGAATGCGGAAGGAATTTTAACCTGAAGTAGTTTCAGCTGGTTACAATCTGCAATCCTTACCACTATATGCCACTAAATCCCCCTAAAGCTTTCACACTGGACCTTTAAAGAGTGGGGATGGTTGAATGCCTAGTAGGACTGAAATGAAGCGAGGTGCAGCTATGTAAAGGCTTTTATGCAGCAGCAACACTGCTCGGTGCTGCTTCGCCTATTTCAGCCTTACTAGCTGTCAATCACTTGAAGGAATACAATGCAATCTCTCCACACACATGGATTTGGAATCGCTGCAACTTCTCAAGGTACGAGTTGGGGCCTCACATAAGTGGAAGAGTGAATCCGAGGTGAAGTGAAATTTAATTCTCTTCAAGGTGAATGGCACAGAATAGGTCGGAGCACAACACTGAATAGGTTTGCGTGCTTGGCGTTGATCGGCTACTTTAAAACGTGGTATTTCACATATGCACTAAGCATGAAAACACTTTTTCCAAGATCCTTTTTACCTGTTGCGAGTGATTCTGCCTCTTTCCTCTGATAGCAACCCGCAGCAGTCTGAGGGAATGAAATCGCAGCAGAGATTGCACAATTATTTCAGTGATGGAAAATTCTCAGCAGCAATCATCTTTAAAACCACCAGGCCTTTTAAATAGAATGATGAAAGAGAAGAGGAAGAAGAAGTAGAAAAGGGAAAGACACGAGGGACAGTGGGAGGATAAACTGAGACAGGGGTATGGGAAGAAAGGAGGCAGTGTAGACAGGAGTGGAAGTGTGTGTGTGGCGGACAGGGAGAACGAGTGCATGTGTGTGCAGAGTGATAGAGAAAGCAGATAAAGAGAAAAAAGGGAGAATGGAGAAATTGAAAGAAAGAGAGGAGGGGAGAAAGAGTTTCAATCTGTCTCTGGGGAATTACCTTTCTTGTTGATGCTTGGGCTCGGAGATAATCAGGTGTTGCAATTCCACTTCCCCAAGGATCCCAAGAGCAGATTACAGAACAATAAACCCCCTCTCTCTCCCTGTCTTGCACACACACACACACACACACACACACACACACACACACACACACACACACACACACTTTCTCTCACCCTTTCAAATCTGAGTAAACAGTTGTTTTCCCTCCTTTTGTCCATATTAATGTCTCAGACTCCTTGGGGAGTGTGCAAAAGAGGTCAGTGTATCTATATATGTGTGAACGATTGCTCACGTGAAGCATGTGAGCGCTCACCTGCAGCGCGGTTATGTATGCATGCAGTTATGTGGGTGTGTGTTTGAGGCAGCAACAGGACAAAGGAGTCTATCAGTGTTTTGCGTCTTCAGGGGGGAAAATCCTGCCTGCTCAGCCGAGAAGAGCACACACACTCTCACTTCTTCCCCCTGGCTGCCTACGAAATGTGTACAGCAGGGTGTCTTTTCGCCTCTGTAATGCATGCGTTTGAACGTTGATGCACAGTAATGTGAGCGCGCGCGTGTGTGTTTTTGAGCACAAAAGCTGTATTAGTCCCAGATCTCTGTGTCTCCGCTGTGCAATGTATTTTATTCCAGGTTAAGAAACTGCATAGCTTAAGCTCAGTAATGAACTGCTGCTGCTCTAATGTTTGGTTTCAAGCCTTGAGGAAACACTTGCGCTCCGATCCGCTGCCTCTTCTTTGTTTTCTCACAGCCTTAATAGACTGGATAAACATTACACATTTTCTTTAATCCTCTTTGAAGCAATCATTTGAAAAACTTGCATTTTGTGCCTTATGTTGTAGCTTGGGTCACAGTAAAAGAAATATCCTAAAAACTTTCAAGTCAGAACACATTTTGGGGGAGGGGGCTTTTGTGATGTCAGGATTCATGTTTTGTGTTTGCCTAAAGTGAATCGCTAAAATGAATTTCGATCACATCAGGCAAACGTTTTGTACTTCATATTTTTCAAAATATTAGACTCCCACACAGCGTTGTTATGCTTCTGCGCCGGGGATAGCTGTGCGCCAGAGGCATTATGTTTTCTATTTGTTTCGTCCATCCCATTCTCATGAACACAATATCTCAAAAACACCTTGAGGGAATTTCTTCAAATTTTACACAAATGTCAACTTGGACTTTATGATGAACTGAGTACATTGTTGTGGTCAAAGGTCAAGGTTACTGTGGCCTCGTCTGTCTCATTCTTGTGAATGCAACATCTTAACAATGCTGTGAGGGAATTTCTTTAAATTTGCCTCAAATGTTCACCCAGACTTAAGCCGGATTTCCACTGGATGCGTGTCCGTTGCGGAACGGCAGCGCTGGTTATCCGCTGCGTGCTCCGCCGTCCGTCAATACCCACCGGCTGCGTTTGCTGAGCGGTGCGGTGCAGCTCCGCCGGAAGACATCTCGGTGCACTGGCATGATTAATATCTCCTCGTCCATGGTGTCAACGGGGCGAAATGACGTCTGAAAACTTCTGACCTGTTGACTTCAGGCCTGCCTCTGCCCATTATGTAGTTTTCAAGGTGTAGTGCAAGAAAATATGATCCGCCGTGAACACTGTGTATTTTATTTTGAAAATTAACCGGATGTTTTATTGTGTTTCTGTGCACGACTTCCTGCCCCGCACGATCTGCTCTGTGCTGAATTGCTACGTTGTACTCCAGCTTCCGGCAAAAATAGAAGTCCTGCGTATCTGTGGTGGAGGGCTCCGGACTGCCGGAGCTGAGACGGAGCCGGAACGCGGCACAGCCGCAGCCGGTGGAAACACACACATTGACTAGAATGGAATCTTATCGGCTCCGCTGCCGTGCCGGAGTGCAGACGCAACCAACACCCATCTGGTGGAAATTGGCCTTTAGCGATGAACCAATAAGACTTTGATGGTCAAAGGTTAAAGTCACTGCAACCTTGAATCTATCTCATTCTTGTGAATGCAATATCTCTAGAACACCTTGAGGAAATTTCTTCAAACTGAGCACAAACATCCACTTTGAGTCACGGATGAACTGATTACAATTTAGTGGCCAAAGCAGTGGGACCTTGCATAAGTCTTATTCTCATGAATGCAATAACGCAAGAAGGCCTTGGGGGAGTTTCCCTTAAATTTAGCACAAAGTATGAACTAATTAGAATTTGGTGGTCATAAGTCAAAGGTCATTGTGACCTTACAGAATATGCTTTTGGCCATAACTCAAGAATTCATACACTAATTATTACAACATTTCACACTAATGTCTCATAGGATGAATTGACAAAGTGATGACATTTTATCTTCAAATGTCAAAGGTGAACTTCACAGTGACATCAAAAGGTTCTGCAAAAGCACTTTTCTGGCCATTACTCAACGTCATATCTCAGGAACAGAAGGGGAGACATTTGGTCGGATGCTGGATTGATGAAAATTTATCTTGGGTGGCAACCTTGAAACTGTGATCTTCTGTGCTGCTGGGGGAAGATGTTTGTGAAGCTCCATGTTTTAACGGACATGGATGTAAGCTGTGAGAGAAACTTAAGTGCTTCACAGAGTCATACAACTGTGAGATAGTAATTCTAGTTTTAAATGTAACAACACATAAGCATAAAGTAAAAAAAAAATACAATACTATTTACTGCTACAATCTTTTTATTCAAGGTCAAAGTTTGCTTAACTACTGGACGAGGACAGGAAAGGTCAAAGACAGTTAGAGAGACATTGATTTGTACGCAGGATGTCACAGTCAGATGCTTGCCTGAGCCAACTGAGCCACCATGACGCCCTTTAACTGGATCTTTGAGTTTTGTGGCTTAACTTGGATTTCACCTCGTCAAATTTCCAGCTCTGCAGGGCTTCACTGCACTATTTCACCCAGTCTCTCTAATAGATGTGAAAAAGATTCAAGACATAAAGTCACTTTAAAAGTCTTTACTGCCTGAACCGTAAGTTAAAGGTGCACCAATAACTGTTTCTATATTATCAATAGATCAAATGACTGTATGAAATTTGAAAGGTGTTGCAGAGAGCCCACCTCTACAAAGCTTTGTAGTCTGTTTTAGCACTTCATCATTATCGAATTCCACTCTCTTCACTCTGTGCTCAGCCACAGCAGACAAAATTAAACATTTAGCAGCTGCCGACTAGCTGCTAAATTTTTGACCTTCTTCACTAGTTAAAGACCCTGGGGCTGTATTCACAAACAATCTGAGAATGCTCTCAGAGAGCTCTTAGCCTAAAAAATGTCTAGCAAGGAGTCCAAGCTTAGGAGTGATTTAGGAAAATTCTCAGAGCAACTCTGAGCAAGGAAGGGACAGAAATTTTTACTCTAGTGAGGACATGGAGTTGACCCCATTGCTAGGGATGATGTATTCTTTAAACATATGTGATTAGTTGTCCTTTTGTGAGCCTTAAAGTTGTGAACACATATTGGCAATGTGAGACTGTGAAGGGGCTGTTATATTTGGTGTGATCACTCTGCTGATGGAAGGTTGAGACAGATCCAAGTCATCACAGCTACACTGATGCATTTTTCCAGTTTCCAGATATCTTATACCTTGTGATCACCTTCATTTCTGGCACTAGCAGTATTGCATTGAGTGGGATATGTAAGCACATCTCTAATGAGATTGACCACCATTATCTGCATGATCTAATCTGTAGCGTTTAAGTCACTGTCAAACAGCATTTGGAAAATATTTGTCTTACCCGTTTGTCTTTCCACCACTTTTTTCTCTGCTTAGGAAACTCTGAACTTCATAAAAGACCTTCTCCCTACTTTTTATGGTGTGTTTACAGTGAACGCAAACCAAATTTTTGTGTCGCGTTACTCATGCAAATACAGCTCCTGGAGTGTTTTTCAGAGTATTTAACAACTGGCGAATATTCACCCTTGAAAACTATGCTAACTGTTGTGCTAGCTAGCCAGCTGGGGAAGGCAGCTAACAGCTAACTTGTTGTGTTGTATAGTAAACCTGATAGCTGGAATCAAGTGATCTGTGCTCTGAACCAGCATGATCCAGGATGTCAACACTATTATTCTTAATACTGTCCACAACAGAGCATTACTGCTTTGCTCCTTCTGTTGTTAATTTTCCACAGTAAAAGACCAATTTAAATTAGTCAGAGCATTTTGCTGCACAGTAACTCAACAAAATAGTTTACACCAGTGGTTCCCATCTGGTCCAGCCACGGGGTCCAGATTTCTCCTGTCATTAGTTCAAGGTCCACGCAGTTTAATATATTCAGCATTATGAGTTTGAGTTTGGCCATGTCATCAAGCTAGTTTGCTCTCTCTATGTCAAGTAGCTAGCTATCTGTTAGTCACGCACTGTACGGCAGGAAACAGCCCTTCAAATTAATATCTCTGTAGCGGAAATTTACTGTACTCGAATATAAAGTTGTTGTTTTTTTTTTTTTTATAAACTTGTCATGTCTGCAAGTTACTTGCCATCCATTCAGAATGGATCCATTTTTGGACTGCAACTCATCAGTTGGGAACCACTGGCTCACACAAGTCACAAATACATATTTTCAGCAGAGGTGGGACCAAGTCATTGTTTGTGAGTCACAAGTAGGTCTCAAATCCCAAGTCAAGACAGGCAAGTCCTAAAGGCACAGCACACCATGTGCTTCATCTAATGTACTGCCATTTTAACAAGAGTAATAATATATTAAATTGACAAAAAAATCATTAATGCATCAAAACAAGTTTATTAAAACAAGTGCGACTGAACTTAATCATAATCATGATTACGTTGTATTGTACCACAACAGAATGAATTTTTGTATGTTTCCGTTCTGTCCAAAAAAATGTCTATAACTTTCTTTACCTACATTTTTTCTAAGAGTATTCTTCTTTTAAAATGAAATTGTATTGTGTTGCATGTTTTTATGTCTAAAGGAAATTAAAAAAAACATAAAAATAAAATAATGTTAGCTGATTTAGGAAATAAAGAGAAATTAATTGATTTGTGGCACACTTTTAAATAACATACTTTTTCATCTTTGGACTTGGGGGAAGGTTAAGTCTGTTTGAGTCAAAAATGTTCAAGTTCAAGTGAAACAACATGTCATTGATGCTAAAGTAAAAATGGAATTGTAAGTGTTTTTGATTTTGTCAAGTTGAAGCTAAAGTCATCTAATCTGGGGTAGGGAGATATGTGCAAGGTGAGGCTTTTATAGCCTGGCACATGCCGGCCACGTAAAGTGGTGTGTCTTAAAGAATATTCATTTATAGGGATAATCTCCTCATTCAGAGAACCAACACAATGTAACAGAATGTTGTCCACCTGTCGCTAGGCTGCCAGCACTGTTTGAGTGTTTAGGCAGGAGGTGCACTTGGATGGAAATGTTGACACAGTCATGTCATGGGGATTTTAAAATACAGGTGTATTTTAAAGATGACGGAATGTATCAATGTTTTCAGTTAGCATCAATAATATTATATCATTGATCCCTGAGTCACTGATCCAGGTCATTTTATTGTTACACTCCTATTCACAGCTGAATCCGAGTCTTGGCCACATGGCTGAAATTAATTGAGTGTAGTTTTTCATTTATGAATAGATGACAAGCTTTCCAGCTGATTTTGGGACTATATTTCTTCTACAATTACTAGGGGTCAGTTTTTAATCAGAACTTTTAGTCCCACAGTCTCTCATATTAGCACCCAAGAATAATTGGAAAATGAGCATTACACTACTGTCTCTATACAAACCCAGAGTTTAGTGAAATTCCTCCTGTCAGTGGGTTGAAATGGTGGAACAGTGGAACGTGTTCATGAAAAAGAAAGATGGCTAAGTCATCTTCTCAATCATCTTCGCAGATGGTGCTGTCTTTTTTCCCCCCTAAAGATATTCTTGTCTTTCTAAGACTTAGATCAATGTGAGGAGACCATCCATCTCTCCATCTTTTCATCTGGAATGCCTGCTGTTAAGGTCAGACCCTCCTGATGTTAATCCGTCTGCCTACCTGCCCGTCTGGCTGCCTGCTGTTAGAATCTGCCATGGCCTCTATTTCCTCCACCTGACAAACAGTAGATTGTGCAGAGCTGCCGTGGTTTATGTGTATGAAATTGGCCTGTTATGGCTTGGAATGTGATTTAAAGGGGCAGTTTAAGTCATTCAACCCTTTCAGATTTAATTAAGTGCCAAAAGAGGAAACCAAAGTTGTATATGATTCAGCTGTGCAAACTGCACTAACAGAGATCTCCTCTAGGTGAACAACCAATCCAGAGGTCTCATATCAGGAAGACAGAGGATGATGTATTTAATTTATGATGACATTTTTCAAAGTTTCATCTCCCTTACCTATGTCCGTTAAACAAACGGAACAAAAGAATAAACTTGTTCCCCTACAGTGGTTTCTTAATTATAGACTTAGGTTTTCTCTGTGTACCAGACAAGCACAAATCTCTGCACGTCCACATTCTTCACACTTCACATCAGAGCTGGAATCCACTGTGACTGGAAAACACAATTTCCAAGGACATCTTCTTGACAGATTTTAGGCATCTGTGGACATGGAATGTCTTGAAACATTACATCAACATGCACACACCTCAATGGGAGCTGTCACTTCTGTAAGAGCGAATATCCCTACCTTTTCTTTGCTCCTGTGTGGAACCTAATGCAGAGAGAATCTGTCGACAGAGGTAACAGACAGACAATGGGACCACAGCACAGGCATATTAAAGAGGCATTATAAGGTAATAGCTTAGCCTTAAGTCATGTACAGGAGTAAGGGTTTTTTCCAGACTTACAGCCTAAGGCTAGTACTCATCAGATGTGGTTAGTCACATTCTCAACAGGTTGGTAGGGAGCAGGAAGTCTGCTGTAGCTACTCCACAAAGAAATAGTTCAACATTTTGCAAAATATGCTTCTTTGCTCTCTTTTTTAAGAGTGAGTTGTGATGATTGACAGCACTCTCATGTCTTTTTGTTTAATATAGAAGTGAAGTCAAAACATATTTAGCCTAGCTTAGCATAAAGACTCAAATCAGAGGGACATAGCTAGCCTAAGTTCACAATGCAAATTGCATAGGGCCACACCTCCCCTTTATGTCAAAGCGGGTGTCAGTTTTTAGCTGTCAAAATAATGTGTTCATTTCCATTAATTATTCACAGAAAAAATAATGCTTTAAAAAAAAAACTAAACCTGATTAATCACGTTCTGCAGTGCCCTTTGACCCAGTGTGTCATTGGATGCCCCAATGTCTTTGTCACATGATGAGGCAGATGAGACAACACTACAAAAACCGCCCAGATAGAACTGTTGCTAAGAGTCCCGTTCTCTGCAATTTCTACAGTAAGGAATTTTCGGATCATTGGAGTACTTCAAGCCTGAAATATCACCTCAATGCCAAGCATTTAGCAGCAAACCCATCGGTCCGAGTTGGCACAGACTCTGATGCTAGCGCTAGCCTCATCAAGC